>NW_010240369.1:0-47139 GCF_000690775.1 Eurypyga helias | reverse complement strand
GGGGCTGCTTCGCCCGGCCCGGCCCGGCCCTGTGGGGCAGGCGCCTGCTTGATGCTCTTCCTTCCGTGCTTGCCCGGTGTATGACCGGGCAGGGCACTGTCCTGCTCCCTCGATTCTGCCTTTGTGTAGCTCCGCGATCGTAACCGCTTCGCCCCTTTCCCTTCCCTCCTCCCTCTCCTTTTTCTTCCTTTCCCCTCGAAGTCGCCGCCTTGGCGTGGGGGCTCTCCCCGTGGTTCACCTCGGGGGCACTGTACAGAAGGCCGTGGCAGAATTGCCCTGTGAAGCAGTCAAGGCTCTGTCACATCCCCAGAGGTAAGAGGATGATCTCACTACCCGTAAATTTTTTTTTTTTTTTCCCTCCTCTCTTCTTCTCAACTTCTGTGTTTGAGCATGATGGGAAGGAGCGATCTTATCTGGGCAGAGCCCTGCAGTGATGGTGCCGGGGAGGGTGTGGGCTGCTGGAGCACCCTGCCTGCTCGGCTGCCGAGCCGGGCCTCTCTCGCTTGTCACCGCCTTTGCTATTGGAATCTCAAGCTGCAGCTTCAGGGAGAGCTGAGTGTGATTGGGACAGCTAACATTTAGTGGGCTAGTTTGGTTTTAGCTTTTGAAGGCGCCAACTCTGAAGAGGGCTCTTTTGGAAAGCTGCTGCCTGTGCTGGCAGCGAAGCCTGCGCCTCTGAGCTGTGTTCTAGCTTAGACGTAACCTGGGCTGGTTATTTACTGAAGCAAAGTGTCATTAAATGGGTAACTTGACTATAAATGAATGTTAAGCCGTAGCTAATATTGTCATGTTCGCAGTTTTTAGCACATGTAAACTTTCACCTAGGCATTTGACATGCTACTAACTTGACACAGCGTTAAATGCTTATGTATTGTGCAGTTCCCTTAGGTGTAAGTAATACATAACCTTCATAAAAGGCATTATATGATTGTGTTAAACGGTTGCAAAGTAACGTCAAGAGGAAAACAGTTTCTCTTTGGGGAAGAGAAGGCCTCTGTTTTAAGGCCTTTTTTAAAAAAATGTCTTTCGCTGATGAATGTGCTATGTAAGTTTATAAGCAAGCAAAAAGAACAGTTTATCTTCAAGTGGGGAAACAGTTATTAATTTGTTAATCTGAGCATTAGGAATTAGGCATGAGTGAAATGGTGTTGTTTACCTAAGTAAAGCTGAGAGGGAGAATCACTTTTTTGGGGTGTTTTTTCGATTCTTAAGAGCTAGATCTTTCCATGCTTCACCTTCTTAAAAAAGCATAGTACTTTTGAAGAGACTACTAGTCATCCCTGCATATAGTAGGCTGAATGGCATCAGCTGTTTTGTTGCCTTCTGACAAATGTCTTACTTTACTAAAAGAGGCCATAATGGCTGTGAAGATACATTTTCTGTTCCCTCCCCATTACCATATGTGACACTGGAAGACAGAGCCATATTTGAGTTTGGGCCTCTGAGATGCCAGGAATAGCTTCTCTCTCTAGAATCCAATGGGGTTTGGTTTTGGGTTTTTTTTCTTTCACTTGTCCACTTCCTTTTTATACTTGGGCTGTGTTCATTATGATGCAGCACAATACTGAGATGAAGCTGTGCATGGTAACTTTGGCTAGTTGATCAATAATGAGTTACTCTGTCTCAATAATTATGTTATACTGGACTTCTAAGGATGTGTTTTTTAATACTTTTGATTTTAAAGTAATTATGAAACATAATGATGTCTTGTATCAGTTTCTTTCACAACTGACTTGCAAATTTAGTAGTCCTTGAGAAGATCTATACATCTACGTTTTATCGCTTATTCTCCTGAGACTACACGTTGGATAAATTCACAGGACACTCGCTATATTCTAGTAGGTGTTAACAGTGGGTTTGGAACATTGGATTTGCCTTTTAGCTTCCTTCACTCTAGTCTCCTACTGCTGGTTTTTATTTTTTAGTTGAGTCACACAGGTAACAGTACATAGAACTGTCAGGTACATAAAGCAGAGAAGTGTAGAAGTGCTGTTTTCCTGTTTGTCGTGTGAGTAAGTACTAAAAGTGGGCTGAAATCTCTCATGGTAGAGAGAGATTCTTAGCCTGGTTGATATTTGGAGGAGAGCCTTTAAATTCAGGGATAAATAAGCAGGTGATAATACCTGGTAGTTTTGTGTATCCTAGACATCACTGAGTACGAGACTGCTGGAGACAGCTTTGCATAAAAAGTGAAACTTTGTGTGACTTCTTGTGCTCGTTTCGCAGTTATTAAACATTGCAATTCTATTTTGTTAGTGTAGAAAACTTAATTTTAAGTTAATAAATTGTAATGATGAAATCTATTTTCTTAAGCTGTTTCTGTGTTTTATGACTTAGAGTTGGCCTCACGTTCCCTTGCACAGTTATGCATTGCAGGGGTGGAAATTAAAAGGTGCACAGTAGGTCACTGGTAGGTATATTACATTGTTTGACTGTTTCAGAGGAGCAGATCTTTCATATATGTAGGCGAAGAACTAGTGTATGAAGAAAATAGGAAGCATCTTAATGCTTTTCCTCCCCTCCTCTCCCCTTGTATTTATTCTTCCTCGGGAGTAGTAGCTGAGGGATAGAAGACACACTCGCGTGGGGAGTAAGGAAGGCATGTATATGAGGAAAAGACCTGAATGCAGGAAAAGGCCTTGGTTTTTCCAGGTAGCTGTGGCTTACTTCAGAAGACAAGGGAGTTATATCAGCAGAAATAATGAAGGCTGACTGTATGTCAGAGAGTTAGTGTAGAAGAGAGGAAGTGCAAAATTATTTTTTTTTTATTGACTGTAACAGATCAGAAAGAATTTGAGAACATTACTGAAATGTGAACAGATCTGTACTTGTGATACAGTCTCCAGTGTAGTGTTGGACAGAGCCCAAACTGCTAGGCCTGCAAAATTCTTAATCTATTTTAGTAGATTTAGAATTCCATCAATCTTTTTATTACTAAATGTTTCTGATTATTTAAGCTGATAGGTACCATAGTAAATGTACTTCCTTCAGAATGCAGCAAACCAGCAGCACTGGGAAATAGGTGCATGTTGTGAGAAGTTTCCTTGCATGCTCTGGTGTGCACTTTCTTGGATTCAGCTTTAAGTCAGTGTTTATCTAAACCATGTCTTGTGATACAAGAGCATGTATCTCTCCTGCAGGATGGTTGTATTGTTCTCTCCCCTCCCCCGCCCCTCCCCCCCAGTTATGAACAATAGAAACATCCTTAGAAAATACTTACAGAGGTTTGGAGCCAAATAAACCTTTGTGCAGTTATATAATTGCATGGGAAATACAGGGTAGTAACTTACTTCAGTGCCAAAATACGAGAATTTAGGTAACTGGCTTTAGCATAAAACATTTTTACAAGTGGAGCAAGTTTTGTGCATGTCATCAGGAAACAAAAGATACAAGAAATACAACAGTCAGTACATGCATTTTGGTTTTGAGCCTAAATGCAACAAGTTCTGGCTAGAATTATTGCTCTTAATGCTTTATAAAATCAGTAGAATTTTGATATTTGTTTCTTGTATAATTTTACCTGCCATTTAAAATAATGTAACTGCTTTAAAAAAAACTGCCTGCTGAAGAGGTCAGAGTAACAAGTAGGGTTCAAGTTCAGGTTTTGAAGCTACACTTTATGCCCAGCATGAGTGAAATGAATGGGAAGGGGAGATAGGGCTGAGATGTTTCAGAATTTTTTTCTACTCTTACACTGATCTCAAATTAGAATTTTGAAAATTTGTAAGTCTAAGGTTGTCTAGATACATGCCATAGCTGAACTTTGAGGAAACATTTAAGTACGTGTTCATATATGGCTCAATTTTATAAATAACACTTTCCTGTTAGTGCTAGGTAAAGCAGCAGGGGTTTGTTGCTGTTGAGGAAGGAAGCTTGGTTCATTGTCTCAGCACTAAGCAGCATTTTCTCCCTCCAGGGACTTGCAGAAGCATCTAGAATGTGTAGGTGTTTCTTTAATCTTGGAGAAGGAACTTATTAAGCTTTCTGGTGCAGAACTGTATGAGCCACTGACTTTTAACAGATGTTATCTGCACGAGTGGGGAGTTGCAGGTCTGGTAGACATTTGTGGCATTCAACAGTTTAAACAGTTTTCAGGTTTGAACATATGCCTTTGCCTTGAAAATCTGAATAGTTTCAGGTATTTTATGTAGAAGAAAGGTGGTTCAGTGGTGAGGTTGCTGCTCTGGGACTTGGGAAACAGGTTCAGCTCACTGTGTTGCCAAAAGCTTCCTGTGTGGCCTGGGACAAGCTGTTTCTCTGTCCCTCCGTTCTCATACTGAAACTGCAGAGCAGTAGCAGCTTTCGGCATGGCAGAAGTGTTACAAGGGTATGTCAGTCGGGTTTTGGTGTGTTCAGGGTAGTAACGTGGACACAGAGCTCTGTTGTGCTAGGAGGGAGAGGTTGAAGAGACTGCCCAAGTTAAAAGCTAGGGGTAAGCTCCAGGCCGAAGGAGTAAAATGAGAAAAGTAAGGGTGAGGGGTGGAAAGTTGTGGCTGGAAATCTTTTGGATCACTTAAAACCAAAGAAAGCAAGTCTTTAAAACTTTGAGGAGCACTGCATTACTTTGTTTAACAAAGCATAAAGCCAATGATTAAAATATGTGAATGAACCAGGCAAATCTTTTCTATTATGGTTCTGTCACACAGAGAACAATCATAAAACCATCTCTGTTCCTCTGTCAGCTGTTCTTCTCTTTGTAAAATGCATTTAATTCTAGCTAACCATCACGTCCAAAGGTTTTAGCTATCATTTTTTTTAATTTGTTCTGTGGGAATGATGGGCAGAATCTCTTAAATTCCATATGATTTACTGACTTTTCACAGGAAAGAGGTTGAGAAAAGGTAGCATTTTGATGTGTACGTATGCTCTCCGTGGGTGCTTTGGTACCCACCGCATTTACATCCCCTGTTCAAGAAAATGTGTTTGAACTTGCTAGTGACTTAATTAAGTGTTTTTCTCTTAAGCGCTAAAACAGTTAAATGTCAGGTTTGTGGTAAGGGTGAGCAGTCCTCTTTTAAAACTGCCCTTCAAAAGTTGTTGTTAAATATATCAGTTAATTCTTTAGGGAGGTTTATAAGGCTGTAGTAGTGATTCATCTGGCAAGTTTTCTGTGGCCAGTAGACTCAGTGCTGCAGTACTTAAAGGATGTTCTTGCTTCAGAAGTGTTCCTGCTTATTTAGGTACTTCAGGCTTTGGTTATGTATTCTTTTCCCATTAACCATTTTTTTTCTTAATTCAGGTGCACTGTATGTGCTGTAATCTGTTTATAGTCTCTTGCTAATTTGTGCTGGTGCCCTGATTTTTGGGTGAAGGAGCAGGATTTCTTAGGGAGGGCCATTTGTTCCCTTTTTGGTGAAAGGCTGCAGTACAGTATGTCAGAGACTAGTCTGTTGCATGGTAAGTTCAGGATTTCCAGGCATGTTGTTGCACATACATGGGACTTGTGATTCTTCTGGAGTATTTCCGTCTTGCTGTGTATAGGTCAGGCAGCAATCCTGCAAGGTGCCAGGAGCCTGATGACTTCCTGGTAGTTTGGGGATTACTCTGTAGGTGGAGTATTGTTATTCTTCACTGGCATTGTAATTTACCCTTTAAGAAGCACCAGTATCAGTGCAGAACAGCAGCTGTGCAGCAAACTATTTGTGTCATTGCACAAATGAGAAAGGTAAGGAATAAGGTCAGCAACAGATGTGGGCTGTACCTGATGTGAGGACAGTTCCTTGGGCTCACAGCTTGGTTCCAAGGAGGAAGGCTGCTGGAAATGAAGAGTTGTAGTGGAGTATGAGTCTCAAATGAAGTGTTAGTGTGCTGGCACTATGCTGCAAAACCTATAATTGCAGATAAGCTTTTATTTTAGGGGGTTTCTCTCTGTGATGTGAGACTTTTTTTCAGTGCACCAGATTAGAATTTCGTTTTCTTAAGTATAAAAAAAGGAGAGAGGGGGTGGGAAGGGGCAGCATTTGGGAGCTTAATTTTTCTCCTTCCAACATGGTAAAGAAGAGCTGGCAAGTGTTCTGTAAATTACTATTGGCTGACTTACATGAGGCAGACTAAAGAACTTTCACCAAACGCGTACTTTCTGAAGAGCTCCAAGATTAGTCCTAATCGCTGTGAATCCATGTATAGTACTAATATGATTGATAATCAGCTAGATTCTGGAGACACTTGGTCTCTGCAGTAGCAGGAATTTTGGCCTGCATAGTGGCCTATGGGATGAACTGAACATGGTCTGTACCGTGAAGTCCCACAGTATTAAAATAAGTGAGGTGAAATCTTTATGGCAACAACTTTTCCTTCCCCAGGTATTAATGTAGATGAACCATTGCATTATTTCATTCTGCACTGAATTTGCTAAATTCAGTCTATGAAACCAAATTTCATAATCAGTTACTTTGTGTGCTTTGGTTTCATTAAATCCTTCTATATGTTTAAAAAAGGTCAACCCAAATATTCATGATAGTGTTCTTTTCATTACTTTAAAGGAACAGAAAAATCAGTTATTTACAGTCCTGGTTAGACTCCACAGTTCGGTAATGAGCATTAAATATGCTTGCTTGCTTTGTTCTGAGCTCACTGTAGACAGAATTGTTAAATAATGTCCTAAACCTGTGTTCAGATGGGCTGTGATATGCTGTGCTACTAATAGACATATGTAATGTGAAATCACAGTTTGCAGGTATTCAGAGCTGGCTTTAGAGTATCTTGAATACATAATGGGATTAGTCTGAGTGTGACTTCTTGCATTTAAATTTAGGACTTGCCTTTGGATCTCTATGTAGTCTTTTACTACTGTGACATTCTCTTAAGCTTCCCTCTGTTTGGCTTCTACCCAATGTTTTCAGCACAACATTTTGGTGCTACAGAGGAAGATAATTTTTTTTAAGTAGTACTTTCAGAATTAATTTCACACACTTATATATGTGCTGCTATTTCTTTAACAATGTAAGAATACTCTGTGAAAACTGAAGAAGATATTTTCAACTTGGTAGTTTCCTAACCAGCTGGCCTTTTGATTTTTTGCATAGTTCACAGGAAGGTCTATGTTTGTGCTGGTGAGTTCGTACCCAGGATTCAGAGTGAAAATCAGCAGCGCTGGCTCAAAAATAGCAAACTCTTTTTAACCAGCCTCACCACCTTTTTGTATTGAACTTTCTCGAGTCAAATAGGCTTCATGAGGATTTGTCATTTGATAGAGATAGTCTTTGTGCTTCAAAGTCATTGGGATGCTTTTGTGGCTCTTGGCCTTTTATATTTGCCAAGAACTTTGGGTTGAATTTGGCATTTTTATTTAGCTGTCAGTGTGTGGAATCTGAGTTCTTAGAGGAGTTGTCCTAGATGCAGCAGTTACTGGTAATTGAATTTAAACCTTTTTTTCTTAATGAGTAACTAGTAATAATAAGTAATCCTATTAAGTAATATGCTTATTCCCTGTTTAATTTTTAATTTGGTTTAGTTGCCATGAATGGAACAATTGCTATAGATTAATGCATGTAAGTATTTTCAAGAACAAGAACCTAATTTGTCATATTTGGAGTTTTACATACAGCACTTATTTAAAATTTTGAAAAAGCTCATAATAACATTAAAAATAATTGTAAATAATAATCAACTCTGAACCTGCATTATTAAGCATTTTAATGAGTCTGTAACTGAAATGAATAAGCTTTTACAAATTTTTGAGGATTGTTTGAGACAAGTCAAAGTGAATTAGTGTGACTGTATTTAGTTTTCCTTGACTGTACACATCTCTGGTTTTGCCTCATTTTGAGTAACTTTGTATTACCTAGACTTGATATGAAGCAATGGAAACTGTACTTCCAACTGTTGTAAAAACTTTGTGTTATTGAACGTACTCTTTCACTGTCTTTTGACTTTGTTACTTTATTGCTTTCTAGGCTAGTCATTGCTCTCAAGTTATTAATAGATACATTTCAAGCGTGCCTCATAGCACAGAATGCTTCTTTTTATTTCTCTAGCTCAGGGCATTTAGAGGGACAATTAAAATACTTGGTTTAGCTAGGCAAAAACTATTAATAGGTGAGGTTTTTTGTTTTGGCTGTCTTGAGGGATCAGTGATACAGAGGAATTTTGCATCCTGTGCAGTGCATTTCCTCATTTCATCATATCCCAATGCCTTTGGCTCTACTGCAAATACCTTAACATGGAGGAAAGTAGTTAAATTAAGAGCATGAAACATCATTTACAGAAATTCTTGCGAAAGTTTTTGAGGGAGATCTGTTCCATTGTGGAACTTGTAGAGCAGTATTTGAAATAGGGCTCAGGTAACATTTTCCTTAGAACCCCAGACTGAAATAGCTGTGAAAAACCTTAATGGCCAGCATAGAAGGGAAGGGGGCCATGGTCTGTGTTCATTCACTGCATGCATCTTTTGTGGCTAGCTTCATCTCGGGTGTTTCTCGCTTCAGTTTGAGCCATCTATTTCACATTGCCATAATACTATACTGAGAGTCTTGGGGTGTCGCAGGTTGTACTGGATTCAATCTGTACTGAAAGAAGATATAACAAACTCTGTGCTCTGAGTCATTTCTGTTGTAAAATGTGTATTTTAATAAATGTTGCTTATATGTGGGTGTTGAAAGCAGCTGGGATTAATGATGTAGCATTTAAGTAGTAGATAGTATGAAACAAAATGATAGTCGTTGGACTTGTTGGGGTATGCTGCAAAAGAAGGGAAGAATGGACTTACCCTGATTTAACAATCTTCCTGGAAAACAGCAGCTCAGATGTGTTTTACTCAGTCGTCATTCTGTCTTCAAGACTTTGGTGCAAGATTGCTGGTTTTGTTAGATGATTTGTCAGTGCAAATGGTGATTCTTCCATGTTGTGGCCAGGTAGGAAGTTGGATTAGGTGCTGGGGGAGGAATGTGTTGATTGATATGCCTCATAGCTTGATCAGGGATGGGAGAGGTCAGTGCTACTAGTACTTATTTCAGGTTTTTTAATTTTGAAGATTAAATTCTTATGCTTAGGAATTCTCTTCTTAGGTGAATACTGGCCTTTTGCAGCTGCTTTTTTTCCTTCTTGACCCACTTTAGAGAAGGAATCTAAGGGGGCAGCATATCCTAGAGATTTCTAGTTCCCATTTGTAGGTTTAGTTAGAATTTTACTAATAGTTTCAGATGCATCAAGCAAATCAAAGTCATGTCTTCTGTTTAACAGAAGCATACAATGTCTTTTGTGCCCTCCAGAACAAAAACAATTCAGGGAAGGATCTTTGGGACATACAAGACCTCAGCATGTCATTTTAAAGCAATCAATCTTAAATTGTCTTTGGTTGCCATGAGAATTGTACCCAAGTCATCTCTCTGGCTCCTGGATTAGTGTTTTCTATTTTGGGTATTTAGGAAATTGTTTTTAAGGGGTTTGTGAAAGATGAGCAGAGACAATTTCAACTGAGAGACAATGTCTGTATGGTGTTCTGCCTCTACTGGAAGGTTTTTGAGAGGTTGAAAATAAAGTTTGAGCAACTGTCCTGGGATTTTTCTGAATTGTTTTCAGAGGCTGTTCTAAGCTCATTGTCTCAGGTTTGTGGTTTGTTTGTTTTTTTTGTTTGTTTGTTTTCCCACTCATCCTCCTCTTTGTTTTCCTGGATCTATGCAAGAAGGAAGGCTTTTCTTGCTGTGTTCTTTAAGGTATAAGCAGGACAGTCTGAACTCACCCCTTACCCTTGGGAGCCAGTAAATGGACAGTAAAAGAGATGACCAACTGGAGAATAGCTGATTTACAGCAGGAAGCTGATAGTAATTGCCTAGGTAAAAGCCAAGAGCATTCAATGATTAAGCTGTCCCTGGAACTGCAGGGAAGACTGGAGGTTGCTGGGGATGCTGCTTACCTTCCCTTTGTGGTGATGGAGGTAGTGTAAAAAGGGGGGTGGGGAGGAGGGATGGGTATGACTCATGGCATCATTTTATAGTTATCAAGTGTAGTTTTATGAATGTTGTTCACCTCAGATGAGTAAGTAGTAATGTATGTTTGTTAATCTTAGCTAAAGAAAAAGAACCCCAAAGTCCTGTCCTGTGGGAAGTTAAATCCAAAGGTTCCATACACTTTGAGCAGGGAGTACAAGTGTTACTCTCTTTAGAAATAAAAATAATCCAATTGTACCCAAAGCTTGGGGAAACATGTCAAAGCTAAAGTGTATTAAGTAGCAGTGCTCATCTGGCTGTGTTTCTTAATCAAGCTTTCATGTGATAGTGCCAAGCCCACTGCAGGGTCTTTTTATTCATATGAAGTTCCACTTTCTCTAGTAACCCAGCGGTTCGTGGTTTATGCCTGCTTGCAGTTATCAAGCATCAGCTGTCAAAAGGAGAGATTGGGCCATAGAAATGTTGCCTTGCATGCCACTTTAATAGTCTTTGTAGACTTTGTACTTGAAGATACGGAGACTGCAGTCAAGCTGTAAAGGAGGTGAACTCAGGAACAGGTGCTGATGTGAAACTAAAAATAGAAATGAATGTAGGAGAGTTGAAGCAGTCTGTTATAAATGGTGAAAACGAGATGCTTGTGTGTCTCTGCAGGTTCTAGTGCTGCAGTCATGCATCTACAGTTATAGACTGGGAGAAGGTGATCTGTGATTTTTATTTATAGTGGTGCAGGAGGCCAGGCAGCCTTCAGTTAGTGATATAAATGCTGAGGAATGTTGGTATATGGTATACCCCAGAGGAAAAGAGTGGTGAGAGGGGAAATCCGAGAGAAGCTGGGCTGATGAGGTAGGTACCTACCTAAATTAGTACACTGCCACTGGAAGGAGGGATGTAAGACTTCAAAAATAAATGAGACCTCCTGTTTGGATTCTAAAACAACCCTCCAAGGAGGAATTTTAAGGACCTGAGAGTTTTCTCAATTCTTACATACCAGTGTCAATACACACCACAAAATGGGTTTTCAAAAATATTTTAGCTTCTGGTAGGTTATGGCAAGAACCAAGAGGAAATGGGCCACAGGGATATTTTCTCTGAGGCAGCACTTTGTCATTGACCCGTGTCTCCTCCCTCCCCTGCGCCCCCCCTCCCACTCCAGGGAGGGAAGGCAAAATCAAATGAAGTTGAGTGTAATCTTAGGGGTTTGATTCCTTCAGCTTTTCTCTCTAAGAACTCATAATATTGTTATAACATTTGATTTTAAAAGCGGGCAGAAATTACACTTGTTCTGTGCTGCAGAAAATAAGAGCTGTAAAAGCATACGCAGACCTGAAGATTCCTGTTTTAGAATTGCCTGAAATAATAATTTCATGAAAAATAAAGCATACTTATGTCATAGATTCTGTATTCTGAAAACACTTTCAAGTTGAAGCCCTGGTGAATTGTTAGGCTGGTGGTCTTCCAGCCAGATTTCTTCCACTGAGGAATTGATGTTGGAGTTCTGCAATTCCTTTTATGAATCTTTAGAAGTAATGTGGTAATTCTGTCCTTGTTGCTTTTTTTGGTCTGTCTAGAGTTGGCAGGAAGGGTGTCATAGTGCTGGTTGTGTCACGTGTGCTCAGTTGCTCTAGTAAGTGGAAGAAAGGCACAAATTGATTTTTATGTGCACTAATGATTGTGGTTTGTTAATGACTGCTAAATAGAATTGGTATTAACTTACGGTGGAATCTCGCCAAGGTGTAATATAGCAGAAGCAGACTTTTAAAAACGTTCAGCAATTGAAACCAAACATAAAGTTGGAGAGTTTTTAATCTCTTATTCTTTAAGAGCATCAGTCTGGTAGATATCAGTAATCCCATGAGGAATTTTGAACTAATCGGAAGAAAACAGCAGTTATACAATTTAAGTTTTTTAATGATAGTTTGTCCTGTATTTCCATCGGAGAACAAAGGAACTGCAAATCCTATCATTTTGCAGGTAGAAATTAGCTAGCAGTACTTGGAAATAGAAAATCTGCATGAGTTTAGGGTGGGTTTTTTTTTTGTGAAAATTGGTTCATTGACAAATAAGAGCTTTTCATTTCTGTCCATTGCCTTGGGGAAAAAAATGAAAGTATTGGAGTAGTTCAACTCCAGCTGATACTAAGCTCCTAGTGGAGCATTGAGTATCCTCCTTTCGTTTCTCTTAAAAGGTTTTCTGAAACACAGATTCTCCTATAGGGGAAAAGTGCTTTGAAAACTCAGTTGGTTTTATGCGAGGCCTCTTAATCAATTTATATCTTGTTTCACAAGTTTTCCTTGTTCTGTTTTGGTTTTTTTTTTTTTTCACATCTGCAGAGAATGCAGCTTAAGCCTGCTCAAACAGGAAACCAGTCACCAATATTTGCTTTTTTTAGGCACAGGGCTTTTCTGGGCTTCAAAAACTGTTGATGTTAAGCTGAAATGGTGTCCCAAATGTGCTGTAGATTTTGTTGAGGGACTACCTGGCACAACTTAGGACAATATTGGTAAATGACAATTTTTATGTTCATTTAAATGAAAAAAATGGTGCCAAGCTCTGGCAGCTGAGGGTTGTAATTTAGAGAAGAGACACCCTGAAGCTTGCCCCTAGCTACAGATGCGTTTCAGTGTAAAGTGATCCCAAGAGCCACCATGTGAATTACTGATGGATGAATGTTCCTTACGATGAGGACTTTGTCTTAAGGGTGCTCAAGTGTTTGGTTTTGCTGTTAAGGGTTACAGAACTTGTCTTAGATCTGTGCTGTTTAGATTTTGAGGAACATAGCAATAAAGTTTAGACGACCTTAGTAAATTTTGTGACTTTATTGAGGAACAAACCTATGCTTGTGAAGATGTAAACCACTGTTGCATGCATACCTTAAATATGGAGACTGTTTTACCTCATGGAAGAACAAATCAGTCCAGCCCTTCATGGAAGGCATATGCACATGTAGCTGTATAGAAAGCGTCTTCCGTCTCAAACAGCAGTATGTATACTTTGTTATCCACAAAAATGCATTTAAATTAAGAATTTAATACCTCTTATTAAAAAAAACGACCCACAACCAAAACATTAACACTTTTAATAGTCTTTCATCACTATGATATTTCAATTTCTAACTTTTTGCAAATACTGATGAATTGAGATTGTTAGATCTGGTCCTTGATGCCAAACCTAGTCTATCAGACTTGAGTTTGCACCAGAGGATGAGTTTGGTGTTAGGCACAAGAAAGGTTAGTTATTTAACAGACTGGGTTACATGACTTAAAACTGCTTACTAGGTATTCTTTTACTATGGTATCAAAACCATTATAAATTTAAAAAAAAATGCTTCTTACAGTAGTTGAAGCAAAACTTGACTAATATTCTAATTAGTCATGTGAAATGACAGCTATAAATATGGGCATGTATTGACAAGTTTGTATGTCTGATCCCCCAAAAAATGTATGCTATCTGTATATTTGATTCCCCAGGATAAGCACTCTTAAAATGTGTTTAACCACATATCGTATTTTACTGTGCTGGATCAATAGCTAGCTACAGTTAGTTACCAGGTGTCTGCCTCATTCTGTGTATATAACTATAGTTAAATATTAAATTTAAGCAAGGAATTAGTAAGGGTAAACTATTTCAAGAAATACTAAAAAAACTTCCCCATTACACAGTGAAAGCTGGAAGAAGTCTGAACTATGTCTCAATAGTAATGTTTTTGGATATGTACTTTTTCTGACTTCTGTAACAAAATGTAAAGACTGCGTTGTTTCTTTCACTGTCTGGGAAATCTGTCATTGACCTGATTTTTTTATCATATTTAAATGTTGGTTTATTGCCATTTTTAGATAAGTATGCAAATTTATCTCTGGTCTTACAAGGCTGGCTCATAAGGCGAAAATGACTGTTCCATAAAATAAAAGGAAGCAAAAAAAATATTATGCAATAGACTGCAGTAAGACAGAGCCATAAAAGGTGAAGCATGCAAAGTGGGAATAGGTGGTCAGCACTACAGATTTTTTTTTTAAAGAAAAACAAAGGAGGGGAAAAAAAACAACAAAAAGAAAAACAACAAAAAAGCATACCACCCTCAAACTTAGTACCGTGTGGATATTCAGGATTTCAGTTTTGGACTGGCAAGTTTATTCACATCTCTGCTGCACATACAACTTAGTGTTGGCTGTTGAACGTATAAGGGTGAAAAGACATCTGTTCTTAGACATTGTTAGGTGTGAAGGTCTTTTTGTAGGAGAAAATAAAAATGCAAACAATGTTTCCAAAAGCCTTTTTGTTGAATTTGCTTAAGCAAAATATGAAAAATCATGTTGGGCAGTAGAGCTTCTGACAAAGATCCTTTTTTGACCATGAAAGGCAATGTCAAAGAAGGAAGTGTAAACCTAACATTATCTCAACTTTGTGCAAGTCGTGAAGGAGAATCTTTGATTATTCTTCAGTGACCTTGTAAAAGCTAGTTGATGCGCATCTATCTACCACTTGTATCTTTGCAGTTAGGGTATTATCTATCCCAAGTATGCTTCAAAGAAGTAAGAAAAACCTATCTAAAAATTCAGTAGTGGTGAGGGGGGGGGGAAAGCTACGCTTCACTTACTCTTCAGTAGAAACCTTTTCAAGCCACTGGTTGAAATTGCTGAAAATGTCATGGGTAGGCACAGAACAGTCTTAAGCAAAGTTCCTTGTTACTAATTTTAACTTCTGTGCTTTTTGTTCTGCAGTGTGATGTTTGGAGTCAGAAATGCCTTATGTGGATCGTCAGAATCGCATTTGTGGTTTCCTAGATATTGAAGAAAATGAGAATAGTGGGAAATTTCTGCGGCGGTACTTCATTCTGGACACACGAGAAGACAGTCTGGTGTGGTACATGGATAACCCACAGGTGAGATGTTTGTGGTCATAGTTTACTGGCTTGTATCAATTTCCACTTTTTTGGGTATTTTTACAAATTTGCTTTATATTAGCTTATGGACCTGGAAGCTAGGGGAAAAAAGTTACACAAGTGAAATAAATGTAAATTAGTGTTTCATCTTTGCTAATATGTGCAATCTTTTAAAGAGAAAGTGTAGTTTATGCTTCTATTTAAAAGGTTAAAATTGCACTTAACAGTAAAACATGAAGAACAGCTTGAACATCAGTGAATTGCCAACATATGGAATCTAAGTATTGACAGGAGATTTAGAGATCAGATGGGAATCTGAATTTGATCCCATGTATATATCTGTTAATTTTGAATCATGATGTGCTATATTTATTTTCTAATAAGTGTCTTGAGTGCGTTACATGTTCTCGCAGGCACTGGGTAGTGCTGTATGATACAACCAGATGAGCAGAATCACACGAGTTTCACTGCACAGGTCTTTGAATTCACCTCTAACCTTATGTGGAAGTACGTAGTTTTCCTTGGATTGCATGTGTCAGCAGTTTCATATTACTTCACCTCAAAAGAATCAGTCATCGAAAAGCATTTTCTAATGATGCTTGCCATTTCAACACAGCATGAATAGTATATGAATGAGGAAAGCTTGTATCCATCCTGACCGACAGTGTCTTTTATATAAAAGGTACTTTTACAATGTGCAGGCACTGATGTGTTCCCTAGCATAGGGGAGGACACATAATGGCTTAGGGTTTGGGTACAGAGACAGCGAAAGCCTAGGACCTAGGTCAGCTGACAACTGTCTGCCAGAAGAATAGTTGTGAAGCATTCTGCCAGGAAGATCAGGTTAAAAACATGGAATCATTTTGGTTGGAAAACACCTTTAAGGTCATAGAGTCCAACTATTAACCCAGCTCGGCCAAGTCTACTGTTCAAAGGAACCAATGGAAAAAAACATTTAAATAATGTGCAGCGTGATGAATGTGACTTGTGACTGAAGCATTTAGCAGTTCTTGCTGAGGAGAAAAAAGAGAATTTCTAGAAATAAGAGACATCAAACGTTTGGTGTCAGCAAGTGATACGAAGCTATTATTTTTTTCACTTTCTCCCGTGACATAACCAGGGCATGTGTGCAAAAACTTGGCGTGCTGTAGAAATTGCAGCTCTTCAGAAATTTTAAGACTAATCATATTTGCAGTGCACACAGAGTTTTTAGTTTAGGCTTTCTTTAATGTTACCATTTACAGACAAAGGAAAGGGTACCTTGCAAGAGGCGAGTTGAAGCTTCTCAATTTTCTTCCACTGTGTTAGTTTTGAAGAACAGAGTTTCTGTAGATCTGCTGTGTGGAGGCCATCCTTAATCCTCGAAGTGATGAAATTCTTCGTATAGGATGAGTCGATAGTGTCTGCAGAAATTCACTGGGCCTTTTGTTGCTGACAGAAGTGCTCTATTTGGATCTGAAAATCAGTTCAGGTGCTCAAAGAAATAATGTTTTTAAGCCCACCATTAACCACGCATTATTATTGTAATATAAAGACTGTAAAACTGGTGTGTGCTGGCATCAAAAACATTCTGATAAAGTAAAAGATAACTTTATTTGGGCACAGTGGGAAGCCTTTTTTCTATTAAATTTCAGTGCTACCAGTCTGTAGCACACCTAACTTACTACTTAGCTTTGAAATATGAATGGAATATAAACCAATTATTTGTCTGTCTCTGACTCTGGGTAGCATTAGGCTCCTCTTTGCCATGTAAAAGGTCATAAGACACTGTGGAATAATGGAGAGCACTTTAGCTGGGGAAAAGATCAGCGAGCGGGTTCTGTACCATTCTTAAAGTCTCCAGGGAGGCCTGCAGTGGGAAGAATGATACTGTAACATAAAGGGCCATCTTGAAAGTAAAAATTGTAATAGAAAATCACACTCTGAAAAGAACAAAATTAGGAAGACTGTTTTCATTAGGAACAGTTAATAAAGTTAACCATGGTTTGTGAGGCTTGGTGCTGTAACTGTTATGTTTGCAGGCTGCTAGCTGATCGTGAATGGTACCATAAATGTTGATTAGTGTGCTAAGCAAGGATATATAAACAACGGACAGCTCCTGTCAGGATGTAAATATACTCAGGCTTTACTGCAACTTTAGGAAGTGTCATGGTGTTTCCCTGCAATAACCTTAATATTAAATGGAAAGACTGATTTTTTCCAATCCATTTTGGAAAACCTGTGAGATGGCCTTTGAAGTATCTGACATAATAGATGAATGTCACTTCTTGTCTCTTCCGCCTGCCCTGGTCAAAATGCATAAGACGCCAACATCTGTTGAGGAAAAAGTATTCTTTCCGGATTTCCTGGATGCAGACCTGCAAGAATCCTTTTTCCTCTAGTAAAATACATAAACCTCTGAAACAATTACTATTTGTATTGTTTCTAGCAGTCTTTCTGTTTTTAGTTGGTTAACAGATGTGTATATAATAAACAAGTAGTTTGGATCCTGTTTCAAGCATACATTGTGTATTGTCTGTAAAAACACGTAGGATTTTCTTTGTTTGTGGAATTGAGTTATTCTCTTTTTATGCGTAAACACTACGATATAAGAATAAGCTAGTTTTTCTTTAACTTGTTTCAGAATCTTCCTTCTGGATCTCCACCTGTTGGAGTCATTAAACTCACCTATATTTCAAAGGTAAGATAATATGTAAGATACTTCTTGCTAAATTTTTGGTGGTAGATACCAAGGGCCGCTTCTTCAGCCCTCAACTTCAGGTGGTTTTAGATGCCTCTTATGTAACACATGGGAAGCTTTTTACTTGTGTGCTACCTCTGAATTTGAGAGGTGTTACAAACACTTCAGTAGTGTACCAGGTTAAAGGAAGAACAGACTAATTACCATGTTGTCTGGGTTTGGTTTGTGATTTCAAACAGCAGCTGTTTGTGCTGCATAGAATTAATATTTCTGAATTGTACGTTTCAGTTCTTTGACTCTTTGAATTTCTATTAGTCTTGGAGAAAAGACAGGCCATTTATGAAGTGCAAAATAAGTCTTTGGCTGTAATATTATGCAAATAATAATGATCCTCGATAGAACAGAAAAATTTCTAGAAAATACTTGATTCATTTTTTTATGTATACACTCACTTCCAGATGTGTCTGAAAGGAAACAACTTAAAGTCTCTGTGGTTAAATTTGTAGCAGATACTGCATTAACAAATAAGTGGAAAAAAGCAACTGACTTTCTCATCTTTCTGCTCATTTCTCATTCTTGTGTTGCTTTTCTTCTCATACTGCATCTTCCCACCTTCCTTGTTTTGGTTTCTGATTCCTTGTAAAAGGCATCACTGCTGGTTATATCATGAGTACGGAAATGCCTGTGGAGACCTGCTTATGTCCTTCCTGGTTTCTTCCTCCTGGGCTTGCTTTGCCTCAAACCTCACAGTTGTCATCTTAAGAAACCTGAAGTCTTGTATCTCCCTTTTAATGGGAGCAGGGCTGGTCACCTGTGCCTTGGCACCTGTGTGCACTTGGAAGGCAGCTCAAGTGTGCCTCCTGTGCTGAGGCTTGGTCTAAGTTGCCACAGTTCTAGTTATGTAGTATGTGGGTTTTGTTTCAGGCCAAAACCAAAAGGTTTTGATCTAAGAGACTGCTTTGCCTTGGCAATCCTTGATAGAAGTGCTCTGTGGAGCACCTCTCCTATAAAGGCTGAGAGAATTAGGCTTCTTCAGTGTGGAGAAGAGAAGGCTCCGGGGAGACCTTATTGCAGCCTTCCAGTGCCTGAAGGGGCTACAAGGAAGCTGGGGGGGACTTTTACAAGGGTCTGTAGTGACAGGACAAGGGGTAATGGGTTTAAATTGAAAGTGGGGAGGTTTAGATTGGATATCAGGAAGAAGTTCTTCCTGGAGAGGGTGGGGAGGCACTGGGACAGGTTGCCCAGAGAAGCTGTGGATGCCCCATCCTTGGAAGTGTCCAAGGCCAGGCTGGATGAGGCTTTGAGCAACCTGGTCTAGTGGAAGGTGTCCCTGCCCATGGCAGGGGGGTTGGAACTGGATGGTCTCTAAGGTCCCTTCCAACACAAACCATTCTGTGATTCCATGATTCCAGTGCCTGTCAGAACAGGACAACCCCTTGTTCCTTACCCAACACTGCAACACTTTAATAGCCACTATTCTTCAGGAGTCCATAATCTTTTTATGTTAATGAACCAAAACAAAAATTACATCCTTGACAATATGAAATGTCCTCAAATTTTTGATTCAATTGGGATATAGAACTTCAAATTGCAGTGGAAGTGTTAAGTTTTTGCATTTCAATGTTTGTCTGGTAACGAATCCTTAAACTTGGTTTAGGCTGTCATCTTAGTGTAGGTTGCACATCTGGAGCTGAATTTTATAATGGATTTTTTGTTACATTTGTATATCCTTATACCTAACAAGCTTGCTATGCTGCTAATCTTCAAATTTAGCCACTTGAAAGAGAAGAAAGATTGTGATATCTGATGTATATTTTGTATGCACAGTGATGTTTATAATCTTAATTTCCCTACTAGGTTAGCGATGCAACTAAGCTGAGGCCAAAGGCAGAATTCTGTTTTGGTAAGTTCTTGCATGTGGCATGTGCATCATTGCATGTGCATTATCTCTGCTTCAGATTTCTGAAGAATATTCTGCAGTTGTGTTACTAAACAGGGCTGGTAGTGTCTCTCTTTAAAAAATAGCTTGGATTCACTCCTTCAGTACAAGGGGAATTTCGGCTGCTTCTTAAGATGGTTTTGGTGGCTTTTCATATTGCAGCTTAACAAGGAGTAGGTGAGGGCTGTTTTGCAGATACTTGAAATATTGAGGCATTAATAAGATAACCCAGAATGATGGGTGTTTTTAGAAACATGCCATGCCTGTCAGCTATGCAGACAAGTAATTTAACTATTTTAATCTGTATTACTGATAGAAGTGGTGATTTAATTGATCTAAAAATACTGTCAGCCGATGTTCTTACATTAAGTTTCAGCCTCTGCTGCACCAAAGAAAAGAATTTGCTTGGGGTACTGTGTATGTTTATTAATAATTAAACTTGAGTAAAGCTTTAGACCATCATGAAAGCCCCTTAAGGTATCTTTTTAGAATTTTCTTATGTACTTTGTCCAAAATTTACCATGATTCCAGAGTTTTTTGACAAGCAATGGGCATTTACAAAAGTACGTGTAGAGACTGGAATTAGCCTCTGCTCTGTTTATGAATAACCATTCTTTATGGCTGTATTCACGTCAGAGTTTTACCTCAGAGGAAGGTACTGAAAATGCTTGAAGGATTTATGACAATTAGTGAAGGTGTCCTTTGCCTTGTGCAGTGATATGCAGGCCCAGAGAAGGCAGCTCCACAGGGCTTGTGCAGTCTGTGTTGGAGCTGATGAAACACTTGGTACATCACTCTTGTGTGTAAGCCTTTGAAGATTCTAGACTAGTACCTGGTGCGGCAGTTCAGTGCCATCTACAGATTCCTCTGCACATGCCTGTGTAGAGCTGTTTGTCTTCATCAGTTGTAAAGTTACTCTTGTCAGCAGGCCAGCTCTAAAAAGCCTTAACAGTCCAAGATGCTGGCTCAAAGCTTTTAATATTCCTGGTTTATTGAAGTGGTTTTGATATTTTTTTTAGAGGAAAACAATGCATTTATTATTGTCTTTTTATTTAAATACTGGCAGTTGTTGTTTCAGTCAACTCATTATGCAGTTCTGTATTTTGAATTTATATTTGCATCTAAGAATGTTTGCTTCAAACCATCCATTTCTGGGAGAAAGCTGATAGAGTAAGAAGTACCTGTTTCTGATGTGTGTTTGCTGTTACTGGTGACCCTGAAGAACTGTTACGTTATAGGTAGAACAGTGAAATCTGTTCAGACTTTAGCTGCAATGCTTCAAAATTCTGGGTCACTTTGGTCACTGTTCACCTTAAAACTAATTTCAGGTTAAGTTCTTAGAGTTTGCGAGAAAGCTAAGCTGTGATTTATTTTTCTTTGATGTTACACAGAATGTTTGTCTTTTTTGGATGAAGTTATGTGAGGTGTTTCCAGGTAGATATATCAACTTACTAAAAATATGCTTTCTCTGCCAAGTCACTAAAGCAAAATAGTTGTGTTCTGGGTATTTTAAAGTGTTTGGTCCTGAGCATCATCTACTTAGTCATCAATACCGATTTTTCCACAGACTTAAAGATAAAAATCATAGTCATGTTAATGAGTTTGTTGCAAAGGATAGCAGATACTGGTCGGAGGATTAAAAGGAGGAATTGTAGAAGTCACCAAGTATAAAACTTTTTGCTTAGGGGAATGAAGCTGTAGGAAAATTCTGATAAAATGCTCTTAAATTTCATTGTTGTTAACTTTTCAAAATGTTTTTTAACAGTTATGAATGCAGGGATGAGAAAATACTTTCTACAAGCCAATGATCAGCAGGACCTAGTCGAATGGGTAAATGTTCTGAACAAAGCTACCAAAATCACAGTAAGTGGTTTAACTGAGATTTAGCAGTGCTTTCAAACGGTGACTGTCTCAAGGTGCTCACTTGTAACCTTTGCCTCTGGTTTTCATGCTAAAGTAGCCTTTTTATCTCTACAAATAAGTCTTGGCTTTGCAAGCCTTGGACAAACTGTACAGAACTCCTTGTAAACTTGTTTTACCTCTTGCTTTGGAAATCGGACAAAAATGTGGTCGTCTTTCATTCCAGCCTATGATGGTTTCTAATAATTTAAAACTAACCATACACATTTAATATTAATTGAAATATCCAGAGGACACTTGCAAGTGATGAAAAGATACACATAGGTTTGCCTGGTGTCAAAAGTTGTGTTTCTTAAAGTATCACTAAAATAATGAGCAAATGCATCATGCCTTGTTCCAGAGGCTCTTCCTGACTTCAGTAACACCCATTCAAAGAAACATTAATGCATTCTTCTGGTAAGTGCTAAATCACTTTTCTGGTTTGTACCAGGACAGCTTGTTATCACATGATAGAAAAACCCCACATATTACCTCAGTCTTTGCTGGAGGCAGAAGTTATGGTTTTGTTTTCTCTCCAGTTTCAGGGAAGCGATGACGTGAACTGTTCTGAGAACGTACCCTTAGAAGGGTTCTGAGCATGGGTGTACACATTCATATTTGTGGTCAAGAACTTTCTCAGGTTTAGGTTTATCTGAGGATGTTTACATTGTTGTACTGTAGCCCTTTCTCTGGAGTTACACAAACATTACTACTACTAATAAAAACAAACAAATGGAAAAAACCTGCTCCAAACAGCCTCCTCACTTGGGTTTTTCATAAGCAGGACACACCACAACCAGGCTTGAATTGCTTCTGGTTCCAGAAATAGAGTGAACAAAGAATTAATTGCATCAAATTAGAAGTTAGTCAGAAAGCTGTTTACCATTTGTTTAACTTGCATTCTAAATAGCTGATGAAATCATTAGTGTTTTTTATCTTTGAAGGAACAGGCCTTTGAACTGTGAATCTGTTCAGGGGTGGTTTAGTATGGCCAGTGATTTAATCACATAATCAGGATAATTCCATTATTAATTTTCCTGTGAGCATTACTTGCTGTAGACTATAATCCTCCAAGATTTGTTGCATTTTTTTTAGTACTCTGAGTGCTGATAATTTCAAAGAAATGCTCAACCTTTCCAGTCTAACATGTGGGGTACCTATTTATGAGCACTATGGAAAAATGCATTTCTAGGAGAAGATGGCTGTGGGTTTGGTCTGTAGTGTTTTAAGTAGTTTGTGTGAGCTGAAGCACTTACCATAAAGCTGTAGCTACAAGCCCCTTCTCTTGAAAGGGTGAAGCCCATGATCTGTGTGGACTGGGAGAGCATCTTATCCTTCAGCACCAGACTTGGCTATGCATGGAGTCACCTTTTACCTGTGCTGGCGAAGCCGGGTGTTGTGCATGGTCAGGGAGATGGTGGAAGTGAGAATGAGTCTGATGCCACGGCTGAGCAAGCTGCTGAGCACCACCTTGGCCAGGAGGAAGCTGTCCCAGACTGACACTTGTGCTCAGGACTGTTTGTACTTCCTTGCAGGCCGGTTTGTTTTGGGTTTTTTTTTTTTTAAATAAGCATTGCTGTGCATAGGAACTAGAATCACAGCAGACTATAAGGTAGCTTTGTTTTTTGTCTAGATCGGTTCAATGTCAAATTTTGAATGTGCCACAGTCCTACTTGGTAATGCCCGGTGTAAAGATGATTTGTGTGTCCCGTCTTTGTGAGGAAATTTGTGTGTCCTGTGTAAACACCCAGTAGGTTGCTGGCTAGGGTATTGGTATGAGACCCTTGATCCCCTGTTGAAGTCACTTCAAGTTTACTACATTAATACTAGGGGTGAAAGGAGATAATAAATGAAAATGTCTTAGGTAGTGCATTTCTTTTGGTTATAGATATTTACTTCTACAGCCTCAGAAGTTTGAATGTTTTGGATCAAGATACTTGCTGGGAAAATTAAACTGCTGTGGTGTTTCGGTTTAGTTCCATATTTGAGAGACTTGTCTAATAGTTAACACTAGCAACAGGTAGGTAGGGTCATTTTGGGCAGAATTTAGCAATAAATATAGGATTAGTGGAGGCAGTACATGCAGTCTTCATGCCAAGTATTGGAATGTGGGTGCAAGTGTCCTAATGGGCAGGCATCCTGTTGGGGAGAAGTATCCATGCTGTGGCCCCGTGTTTTTGACCTTACTGTGCTAGCTCTACAGGCAGTGGGGCATCCCCACTCTAAGGCGCTTATTACTGGAACTGAAAGAGTGAAAAATAATTAACCAGTCCTTCCACAAATTAGCAGTGCTTCTTTAAGATCACCTATGGCAAAGCTGAGAGTTGACTTTTAGGTTTTTGAGATGCCTGGTGAAATGTCTTCATTGGCACCAGTTTTCTTCTGAACTAAAGAGTAACCATTACAACAAATTTTCATGTAAGCTATTTCTAGCCTTTTACTATTAGAGAACATTTGTCAGATCCTGGTGAAGACAAATGAAAATTGCTTGGATAATGATTAGGGCTTTCTTTTTAGTTCTTCATCCAACTTTTTATGTCAGTTATCATATTCCATTTCCAGGTACCAAAGCAGTCAGATCCTCTGTGTCAAATGGATAATGCAAATCGTCAAGCTGAAAGCCCAGGTGGAAAGAAGCAAGTGTCTTACAGGACAGAAATTGTTGGCGGTGTTCCTATCATCACACCTACCCAGGTAATACCCTTAAAACAAGTGTGGCATTGTTGGAGAGAGGAAGCTTTGTTGGACAGGTGAGAATAGGTTATGTATCACAATATAGCTGTCGGCTTCTCACCTTGATCAGAGGACGGATGCTTTGATGTGCACCTTTCACTGATGCTGACTGGGGTTTTTGTTCTGAGCATTTTATTGCTTTCATACAAGATTACAGGGGATTCTACAAGATTGTAAGGAATTACTTGAATATTGATTTTTTTTTTTATGGCAGATATCAGTATGCTGAATACATCTTTCTGTGTGAAATTAAGTGTTGGTGTTAACTGTTAGGAAAAGTAGGTAAAGGATGTGATTAAACCAGCTGGTTAATACACACACTGTGTTATTAGAGGTAGGACGACAGTAGATTAAGTGTTGCAAAAGGGCCTTATGAAATGCCATTTGCTTATCCTGTGTTCACACATGCCATTCAGTGAAAATACATGTGATGTAAGGGATTCTGGGAAAAACAATCTTAGTTTTAATAGAAAACACTACACTGTGAAATAACCATTTCCACTTGTGTGAGAGCTAAGAGTTACAGGTGTACTGAGAGAACCTCAAAACTGTTCCATAACAATGGAGGAAAAAACCCACAAATATTAGGTGTTCTTAGAAAAAAGATTAAGGGGCAAAACAGAAAACATCTCTGCTGTATAAATCCTGTCTTTTGACCAGACCTTGTCTGCTGTGTCCAGTTTTGTTCTCATCTCTAAAACTAGGACTGGAAAAGTTTAGAGAGACTTCAAGGGTGATTGGTCCATGAGGAATGATCTCCATATGAGGAACTACTGAGTAGGCTAGTGCTCTTCCATGTGCAAAAGAAGTGACTAGAGGATGTAAGAGCTCTTCAAAATCACGATTGGCAGAAGTGGATGGTGTAAACTTTCCTTTCCGCTATGAGCTTTTAAACTAAGCTGGTGGTGTAACCATGGGAAACAAAGGGAAGGAGCTCTTGTTTCAGTGAGTAATAAAACATGGGGTGCTCTTTGCCAAAATACAGCCTGTAGGCAGGAAACTTCTTTCTGAGTTTGAGAGACTGGACAAGCTCATGGAAGAGGAATCTGCGTGGTGTAAGAGACCTGTATCTGTTTCTGGAAGTTCTCTGTGCTGAAAATAGTTACAGATTGGATTAATACCATGTAAATGACACATACACCTGGACTCCATTTAGAAACTTGGTGAATTCTGGTATGTCTTAAGGTCCTAGAAATAGCTTTTTCTCTGCTGTAGCCACCTTTAGTGTTTTGCCCTTAGTTGTGCTATGGGTTTGCACTAAAGACGTAGATATATCTTGGGTTTGGGTCTGTAATGTTCTTCATTCAGTGTCTGTCGATATCTGAGAACGTTCAGTCCTTACTTGGTGTAGTTTCCAAATGGAGCTCTCAAGTACACAGCCACAGCCCTTGGAGAGTCTCACTAATTGTCTCTAGAAATCAGTTGAAATATTTTATCCTTTCAAACAAATTGGAAATGAGATTTGTGAGCATGGGATGATATAATTATTTCTTGTAATAACTAGTATAGTTAGTCTTTGACCCTTAGAAAAAAATAGGAGTATTTTGACCTTTCCTGCTTTTTTCTAGAAAGAAGAAATCAGTGAGTGCAGTGAAGGGAGTGATAGGAATTATTTGAAACGGACGCAAAGTCACCTTCCTTATTTTCCTGCTAAGCATCCCCCAGATAATGCTGTTATCAAAGCTGGCTACTGTGTAAAACAAGGAGCAGTGGTAAGTATTTGAGATCAGTCTGTTTCATTAATGGAGAGCAAAGGTCCTAAGGTGGTAGTTCTGCTTATGAAGTAGATGGTTAAAATAAAAGACATAATTACCAGTAACTTTAGCACTACTGACAATATTAAGGATGGCTAAAGATAAAATTTACCCTCCAGTAGCATGTAGTTTATCTGTGTTACTACTTTTCATGACTTCATGTTAGGTTGTTGGAGATCCTTTGGAGAGGAAAGGTGGTGTGTACAAAGGCTTTCAAATCATGGTTAGTGCATGCAGCTAGGAAATCTGTGCTACCGTTATGTAGAGATCCTTATTTCACTTACTAGAAACATCTAAATTAAGGCAGAATTTTAATGCTTGTATGCTTTTCAGATCACTAAAATGCTTAGAAAAAACTGATTTTTGACTTCAGAGGAAGAATTTCACCACTTGTCACTGATCGACACAAGTGGAGCTATTCACATGATGCCTTGCTTAATCTGAACTGTCCCTTCTTTTAGCAAGATAGCGTGATTTGTGAGTCCTCAGACTCTTTATCTGGACTATCAAGCTGCTTTTTGTAACATACCTTTTTCTAGTTAAAAATAAACTAGAAACTTTTAATTACTGTCTTATAACACTTTACAGGGTATTTGTGCTGCAGAGCTGCTACAGTTTCAGTGGAGATTGAAAAAATAATAGCTTCCAGAATCTTTAATTTTTGCAGTTTTTCAGAAAAAAAGGGGCTTGGGCAGAGTCTAGCAGACCTATTTTGGGGGCAGTATATAGATACAACACAAGTTTATGTAATATATAAATATTATAAAGTACCTGATAAATAGGAATTATACAGTGTCATATATTATGAATATATACGAGAACTATAACTATGTATATAAACATATGCATAGTACACAACACATAGGTGTATTTGGTTTTTATGTATAAAATACTTATTTACCTTTCACAGATGAAGAACTGGAAGAGAAGATACTTTCAGCTAGATGAAAACACAATAGGATATTTCAAGTCTGAACTGGTAAATTTCCAAATGTCTGTTACTTGCCAGTGATACTTGCAAGAAAATCTAAAGAAATATGCTTGTATTTGAAAAATGTGCTGTGCTGATCCTGCAGCTCTTGGCTCTGTACCGTAATAACTCGTCATGATCAGGAAGAACAAAAGTTTACTGGGGTGGCTGTTAAATTGGATTCCAGTCTTCTGTTTGGGAACCTGTCTGTAGGGCACTGAAGAACAGTGATAGGATACATTCTACAGTCACCCTGATTTTTCTATTAGTATCTTATGTCACTTTGTACTCACATGTAATTAATTATGCTCTTCAATCAGGTGGTCATTGTATGGAGACACAAAACTGTAATCTTGGCGTCTTGATTTAAAATTAGGGTTATGGGGTGTGTTAATGTACAAATGGTGGGATCTTCCCTCACACACTCCTTTCACCAGGGCAGCCAAGGCAGGTTAAGAACTGTGCTGCTCACAAGCAACCCTTAAGAGTTTCCTTTGTTTTCATGATCTTTCTTCTCCACTCATCGCTTTTGATCCTCTTGACCAATTTTGACCAAATGTTAAGTGCCTTCAGACTTTATTTGAAAATGAAGCAGTACTGGAGATAGTCTGTTTTCCCCAAAAAGGAATCCCACACTTTATTTCTCATGTTTAGTGAAGTCCTGAGTTGTAGAGCATTATAAATGAAGGAAAACTGAGTTTACAGGCCAACTGTAAGCAGCAGAATGTCAAAAAGTCAAACTTCAGGCTGTTTTTGAAGAGGACTTTTGCTTTACTCTTAATGAGGGAATGCAACAGTAGCAGGAGTTAGATCTTGCATCACTGTCTTTGTTAAACTTTCAGCGTAACACAATTCTGACACATTGCCTATAATAAACTCTGTATTTTCATTTTAAAATAAACTCTGAGTGTAGAGTGCTCACAAGTAAATTCTAACTTGAAGAATGTGTATACTTGGGGTTTCATCATGTTTCTTTCCAGTTTATTTGAAATGAACAATATAAAATGTTCTAGTCTCCTCTAGCCTTCAGGCCAATATCCTCTTGCTCCAGTCTGAGGAAGGTACTGGCCTGACCAGCTGTCAGACTACAGGGAAGTAGATCCTGCTTCACAGTTCTTACTGAAATCAGGATTTTTTTTTCCCATTTTAAGGGAGTCACCCCTCTTCAGGGAAGTAAGTACTGAATAGATAGAGAATATATTGGCCTTTTACTGGATTATAGTGGTTAATCAAAGAATTCCGTGGTTAGCAAACCTAATCATGTCAATTATGTTGCATACAGTTTTTTTTAAACAATGAGACTCTGCCTTGTCTGAGACATACATGTTGGAGAGACATTTAATCTGTACTGGAAAGGCAAAACTTCCACAGAGCACAGCCCTCCAAGAAGAAAACACCTTCAACTTAACCGTATGTCCATCAGACTCTTATCTCCTACAGATGCAAAAACGGTGCTCTCTTCTGAAGATTGCAAGTGGTGAATGATTTCTTTCAGTGATGTGTAGGATCCCAGTTTCCCTAATAATCTACTGTTCCTGATGAGAGTAACATGAAAAGTTCAGTAGCAATTGCTGTTGTGCCTCTGTGGTTAAGAAGGCCATGGCATGGAGGTCGTGTTCAGCTAGCGTAGCATAAGGCTTCTAATTCTGGAAAACTTCACCTGTTTGTATGGCTTTTTGTTGAGGTTGGTTTGCCTTGGCAGCCAGCCTGCTCCCCAGTACTTCAGATGACTTACTGGATATCTTTGAGATGCTGCCATTTTGCATCTGTAGAAATATATCAGAGTTCTCTGCTCTCCAAGCAAGCCAACTCGGACAATAATGATTTCTGAGCTTAGGCCTTCCCTGCAAGGGGCGTTTGTATTCCAGGGGTGATCTTGTAGGTCACATTTGATGTATTATTTCAAAAACTCTGTTGTAATGGCTGAGTGAACCTAGAAGGACCAGAGAGGGGAGAAAGGGAAGGGGCAAAGTAACTGAAAACACTGGGTTTTCAAGTGTACACATTTTATCTGCTATGGAGATAAGTGATCTAATGAAACCTGACCTTTGAGGATGGTTATATTGGGTGGCATTTGCTGTTTGCTATTACAACATAAATCTCTTAAGTGTATGCAATAAAAATTGTAGAAAGTTGTCATTCCAGAGCTGACAGCTTTTGGTTTGTCTCCAAGCTGAAGCCAACTGAAGTAATCCATTGTGACGCTGCTTGAAGAAAACGCATTAGGAGTGTAATGTGAAAAAAGACAGAAGTGAAAGTTTTACTGTTTCAATGTTCCCACTATTTTTCCTGCTGTGTGAAACTTTGACAGAACTGTAATGCTTATTTTAGTTACTGTAACAGAATTTTCATACTTTAAGAATACTTGCTCTTCTACAGGCTTTGGTAAGATTGATTTCTTTGTATTCTTGTACTGAGTATAGGTTACAATTACTCTTATTTAAAGCCACGTCATACAGTTATCAAAGCATCTTGCATTGTAGCATTTCATAGCAAATGAATATAATCATAGTTTTACTGAAATAAGGTGCTTGAGGCCAGCTTCTATTTGCTGCTGTGGTTAGAGGATGGGGACAGAGGTGGTCACCTCCACTATGGTAAAGTGAATGGATGTTTTGGGTGGTTTTTTTTTTTTTTACTTCTTGATTTGGCCTCCTCTTTGTTGCAAGTGCCATGGTTGGTTTAATACTTAGGCAAATTAAATTTTTGTTGACACCACCTTTTAAGGCAGTCACTTATGTAACAGTCTCATTGAAGTTTGCTACTGTCAGCTCTCCTGACCCCTAGCTTTCTGACTATACTGTAATTGTTATAGACTCTACTGACTTTTTTTTTTTTTTTCCAGGAAAAGGAACCTCTCAGGGTTATACCACTTAAGGAGGTCCATAAAGTCCAGGAATGCAAACAAAGGTGAGGAGAGAAGCACTGATGCCATTAGATGGGTTGTAATACGCTGCTTTGTCCTGGCCAGGCTGCTCATTGGAAACAAGGGAGAACTCTTCAACTTCGGTTGATGTATGCACGTGTGATACTCATTATTTGTAGGCCAGCAGGTAGTTTTGTGCATTAAACTGGTTTTGAATGTTCTGCATTAGTGTGTTTCAAACTTGTAATACTTAGTAGAAGGTAAATGCTTTGGACAAGGGTGGAACAAAGGAATTTCATGCAGTCATGGGTTAGACATGCCTGGGTGCTCTCTGATTAGAGGCAGCAATTTTAGGAGTCTTTATTCTGCTTGCATACTCCCTAAACCTTTAGAGGACATTACCTTATATTAAATGTCTGAAATGAAATGAGAGCAGTCGTCTTCCAGCTGTTTCCCTCCCACCAAATGGCATTCTACAAAGGAATGCTGATAACTATTTAAATATTTTTATAAACTTAACATATGGTTGAGAATGCTCCAATTTAAAAATACATGTAGTAGCATGTATGCCACTGGTCAACTGAAGAGTCATAGGACTAAAATGAGTACGAGATGCTTGTTTTCTTTTTCCACTTGGTATTTACCAAAAAAACCCAATAGCAGAGTGATCAAGAAATGCAGAGATCTTCAGAAAACACATGCTCTGATTCTCTGCACATCCTAGAGTCTTTAAAATAAAGTGGGAAGGTTGTACTTGCTATTGAAGTGTTTTTGTGTTTCATTTACAGTGATATAATGATGAGAGACAATCTCTTTGAAATTGTAACGACTTCTCGAACCTTTTATGTACAGGTAATTTCTTTTGTTAAACTTTGGGCAAAGCCAGGAGACTACCATAGTCAAAGCAAAGAAGCACTGCTGTTTTACTTTTAAAGTTGTGTTTAATTATGCCGTGATCTTCAGTAGATGTCAGAAAGATGCACGTAAGCACTGTCTCACATAACTTGCTGTTACGCTGGTTGTGTGAAATAATTAAGAATAAATCCTAATGTTATTTTGTTGGCGTTCGGGTCTTCAGGTTCTGTAGGATCAACTCACTGTGTTAAATCTCTTATTTTGAAGTACTGAATTTTTATGTCCAGAAATTGAGTTCTCAGGTTCAAGTTGCCCCATCAGATGTTGCTGTGTTTAGTAGATATTTTAGATTTCGGTGCCCATTTGGTGACGTGTATCCACATATATTTTATTCAATAGTTCCTTACTATTTCACCTTCTAAATGTTTGGACATGATACAGATCACAAAGGCTTGCTTTTCCAGGCTGTGTGGAAATGTGATGCTTGCAGTCCTGGAAACCTGAGTTTCTCTTCTAGGCTCAGAAAGGCTGGTATAGTCTGATACAGGCAGAGGTGCCAGGTGCTGAGCTATGAGCTAACCCATAGCTGAGTGTGCTTCAGTGACATGTTGCAGATGTTCCTGGCTGGGTGGATGTGCTGGTTTAATAAAGGCTCAACCTAAGTAGGAGATAGCTTTAGCTTTTTATCTGTCTTTACCCCAGATATGTACACCCTTGGTATTCACCACTTTTGCATCTTTGGATTGTTCTTCTAAGTAAACGTATAGCTGACCTTTGACAGACATCGGTTTTTATTTAACTGTAACTCTTCAGTAAATACATAATAGAACTGAAGTGCAACAGTGGCTGAAAGGTACAGAGGTGATGTTGGCTAAAGTGTGCTAAGAGGGGTCAGTGGATCTCCTGTAAGAATTTCTGTGGGTGCTTTAATAGTTTGTTTGCTGAAAGTAAAAGGTTGAGTCTAGAGTATGCAAATAGTATAAAAATACTTATTTCTTGCTTATTATTTAATATAATTACATATATATAATAGTAAATTCAGGGTCAGAGATTAAGAAATGTCCAGGTTAAGAAATGGAAGTGCCTGTGGCTTTAACAGGCTGCTAAAGTAGGATAAGGCCAGCATTTTAATGCAGATGGTCAGGACACTGCGAGAGCCGAGTTGATTATGTTAAACATAACATATTGTTTGATCCAGGCGGACAGTCCGGAAGACATGCACAGTTGGATAAAAGCAATTTCTGGGGCCATTGTAGCACAGCGGGGACCTGGAAGAACAGCAGCTTCCGTATGTTACTCTGAACCTCAGAAAATGTGATCAGTTGATGTTCACTTCTGCACGTGAATTTCTAGTTGCTTTTTCCTTTTGCCTGTCCTGTCCTATAGTAATGTGGCATCTTTGCATGAACTTTCATTCAGACTGGCATAAAATGTGCTTTTAATTGAGCACTTAGCTTAGTCTTACCTGTATGTAACTTTATGTGCACTGTGTTGTCTTGAATATGTAGATAATGCAAGTGCTAACCTAGAAAAAGTATTTGGTGTGGTCTTTGTCACTACTAATAGTTTGGAAGTAAAAGTGAAACAGACTTCTAATTCCTGCGAGGTGTTTCTGTTAATGGCTGAATTTTGCAGTCAAATGACAACATTCTAATTTGATTTTAAGAAATTTAACTAGCACTGCTAAATCATCCCTCTCTGATACTTTATTGTATATGCAGATACAGATTCAAACTGGCAGTAACTTCTCGAAGCAGTCTCTGCTCACATGAATTAGCTGTGGCTGTTGAAAACGTAGGGTGAAGACCATCTAGCACAACTGAACCGAGGCACTGTGATAAACCTTAGTATTTGTGAAGCCATGTGGGTGCCAGCACTTCGTACATCCTTGCACTTAAACTGTGTCAGCTGTTGAGTACAAACTACATTAACTTGTGTTACTGTAGTTACCAGAGTGTCACACTGTCTCCCAGTATGTCCAGATTTAACAAATGGACTACTTTACAGTTCGGATGTTGCAAGCTATGGTTTTCACTTTCTGGCTATGGGATGTTTAGTAATAAGCTGAATATATCATTACCCCCATAACCTGAAATCTGGTAACTTAAATCTGGCTTTTGCCTACACATTTGCACTGATATTGTGTTTCTGTTAATTCAGTCTAAGCTCTCAGTTTTTGCAGCTGGGAGCTGCTTCATGTCTTTATTTCAAGCTTCCTATCAGAAATCTTGTTTCTTTTTGGGGGAATGAAAATATGCAGATAGCTTTTCTTTGTGTATGCTTTTATTTTTGTGGGGCTAACTGAGCAATCTAGCTGTTACCGTCTGCATCACTTCTTTCTGTTTCCCTCTCTTCTTTCCCCAAGTATAGGTTACTCTAATCTTAGCTTTGCACTGTGTTCCAGATGCGGCAGGCCAGAAGGCTGTCGAATCCTTGTATACAGAGGTATACATCAAGAACTGGTGAATGCAGCACGTATGTGGGCTCTCATGTAAACTTGCCTTCTTAACAGAGGGCTAGGACTAGAGACTAATTTGCACTACAAAAACTAAAAATGATGCTACCTGTTGTCATTACCATTACTGAGAACTAACTCATAAATTGTATCATTCACTTACAGGTTTGCACTGTTTTTTCTAACTTTTAAAATAATTGGAAATTAAAAATGGCAAAAACGTATATTTATCCTATAAAGCATATGTTTAAACCTAAGTTACGTGATGTCATTTTAACAGGAGAGTATTAAAACTAATTTGCATGAGAGTTCATATTTCCATTTTACTTTACATTTTTTTGAAACTGCGCAAAAGCGAAATTAAATATAAGCTACCCACAAACTAATACAGGTGCGTGCACACAAAAAATGCACATTGCAGCTCTAGTAATTGGAGGGATAATACTGTAGCCTGATCTGCATGGCTTATAAGTCTCTGCATGAAATTATTAGTTCAAACGTAGAAGCATTGTAATGTGTAGTCAGTACACTGTTCAAAGCAGTGCACCTTAGGAGTAATACAGCAGCAGTCTCTTAACTGTGAAGTTACAGTCAGTGTGGGTAGTAAAATCTGAGTATCCTTCAGTTCAATTTAGAAAAAAGTTTATTATAGAGACCGTGTCCTAGTAGTCCTTACTTTTGAACTAAAATTATTAATAGGAACAGAAGAGCAGGTGACTCACAGAATCATATTCTCCTCCAGCAAATGTTTTTCTTAAAGTGGAGTATCGAGTCAGGTATGAAATAAGGCAGTGTAAATCATGTGCAGTACTTCACTGAAAGGCAGCACAAAACTGAAGTCTAAAAAAAGTTGCCCAGCTCCTTCAGCCAATAATTAGTTAATTTATAAATAGAAATACAGTGGTACTTGGCAGAGTCTGTTAAGATTAAAATTATGAGTTTAGCTCATAGCATTCTAAAAGAAGCTTGGAAAACTGCTATGAAAAAACAAGTGTTTCATTTAGGATGTGCATTTGTGTCTTGGACACACATCTATGATGGTTTTTTCCTGACAAATGCTTGACAAGTGACTCGATTGGTGTGCACACACGGGCTGGCAGGTTCCTTTTATTGATGTGCTGACTCTGGTGACGGCAGAAGTGGCGGCAGCTCCTAATGTGTGCAGAGGGAAGTACTCACTGCATCGTCGCCCCTCATTTTGATCATGTCACTTAACACTGTATCCAGGCTGGTTTAGATAGCACTGGGTATTTGAGACACCGTTCCAAACCAATGGATACAGTGCAGAATCTGAGTAATTTTTTGGTCTGGGGATGCTGCTGTAGGTCAGGTAGGATACCCTAGACCATCTAAAACTGCACTCTGTGCCTGTGCTTTAGACACTTGAGTCATTCCTACATTGTCTGAGAACTTGTTTCTATCAGTAAGTAAATGGTGGAAGATCACTTTCACAATATCAGCCTGAGTTACACAAAGGCCAACAGGATGGCAGTGAACAGTCACAAACACAGGAAAATAACTTGGCAATTAGAAGGAATAGCTTAAATATCAGTTTCTTTTATAGGTCCATTAACTTTGGAAATTGTTATACCTTATTGATAGCATAAACTAGTTAAGTTTTTTTTGTTTGGTCCCTGGAGTGAACTGGGGAGACTGGTAACCCAAGAAGACTGGTAACTGTAAAAATGTGCATTACTTCAGGATTTAGGATCTGAGTGCCTGATGTATATGAATATGTTTGAATACTTTTTCCTCTTGGAAAGATGCCACTTTCAATGGCCTTTAAAGTGTGCTTCTTCAAAAGGTTACTGAGCATCTTAGTAAAACAAGAAGCCTCAATTTGCTGGACTATATTATAAAGTCTCAAGAGCTGCTGAGCTTGATTTGAGAAGTGTAATTTCATCAAATGAAGAAACTGATGTTGCTGTCACATACTGCTGTAAGCTCACATTTAACTACACGCTGCCTGGAGAAAGCGCCCACCTCCTGCTGCTGTGGCTGATGCTTCGCTTTATGTATTTTCTGTCTTGATTGTTTTTTCTGAGCGTAAAATCTGAAACCGCTTCTTTCCAACGTGACAGCAATGACTTCATCTGACGCGTGCACTTCTTTTCCAGGAGTATACCGAGTCTTATTCCGAACCCAACCATGCTCTCCGTTCTGCCATCCCAGCCCCAGCCACCTCACATTCCACAGCCGCTCACGGCAGCCCTCTGGTCCCAAACCCTCACGCCAAATACCCTGCCTTGGAGAAGCGAGGATTTCACGAATCTTTTACCAAGACCAAGCCAGGGAGCTACAAGATCCAGGTTGTCTCTTCAAGAGAATCAGCTTCCAAAGTGACTGCACGGGGCCTCTTGGAACCCCAGAGTAAAAATGGCACTCAGGAACAGGATCCTGGCCTTGTGGATCTGGATGACGCAAGCCTTCCAGTTAGTCATGTGTAGTGATGGAAGTGTTTGGAGAATGATCCATTTGTTCGGTCCTCTAATTTCCTTGCTCGGACTTTTAACCAAAGAAAATGATAGGAAATAAAGAAAGAACACTGATTTATATATGTGTGTGTGTTTCTGTGCACACGTGTATATATCATGTGTTTGTATATTGCCTTTCAGCTGAGGGTCAGAAACGGACCTTAGGCATTTTGTCAAAGCCTGATAGTAAATCACTTACTAGGGAGGGGCCAAACTGCACAATTTAGAATGGAGAAAAAAAAAAAGACAAAAACAAAGTACTTTTTACTCTAAGGAAGGTACCAGCAACTTTTCATTCCTAATCTGGCAAATTTACTAAATTTACACCTAATGCTCTGTTGTGGAGAACATATTGCCAACAAATGTGATTTCTTAACTTCCTTTTGGCCTGCAGTGAGACTTTAGGCATAGAAGAATTGTTGCTCTCCATAACTTTCAGATACCAGGAAATGCACAAAACGTTTCTTCTGTTCTTTAGGATCAACAGCGTCAACCGATTTGTTACCGCAATGAGAATTCCGAACTCCCTTGGGATTCTAATTATGGTGCTGTAAAAGTTCCACTAAAATAATATTTTGACTAGTCAGCCTATTTTTGATGCACTCCTAAAGGTGGGTTGTAACTTTTTGCACACTTGGGTTTTCATGGACTGCATGTAATGGCGTTAGGGAGGGGGGAGAGGAGAAATTGGACTCCGGAATTTGGACACTTTAGATCTTTTGAACGAAGTAGGGTTTATATTGTGTCACATTAGGCTTTGCAGCAATTAGGGTTTTTTAAATGTCTAAACGTATCGTTCACGGACTGCTTTGAGAAGGGTTTTCTTGTCAGTGCTTTGTGAATGGTTCTTGTTTCCGTCTTTGATCAGTGGAAGACCTCGTTTAGTTTTGTCGTTACTGGTACCGAACTGTTCAGTCATGCAATTGTGGCCTATGACTTTTGGTGCACTAATAATCTGTAAGTGCCTGTGTCTTTCCTCGTGTTTGTTGAAACACTTTTTGGATTAGTTATGTACACAAACCATTCTTAATGGTTTTGAACGTTGGCTTGGAGTTGCTCGGAGTAGCGTAGTTTGAAACGGCTATTTAACAGAGAGAACTTCTGCTGGGGGTACCAGTGTTCTGGTATTGCACCTACTAGCTGTGCAATATATGTGTTTTAAAGAAATTGAGTATTTGTTGTTTGTGTACACTGTTACACGGCGTCAGTGATGCAAATGAAAAGAACCTTTACATTTCAAGTATTGGATTAGACTGAGTGTGTACTCTTTTGTGTACTCAAAAACTTTTGAACGTTTGCTTTAATCAAAACCCCACAAATATCTCATGCTGCTGCTTACTGCGATTCAGGTTGTCCAGCCTTGCGACACTCTGCTGTAACCTAAGATACATATCGTACAAGTCCATCTTCTGTCCAACTTCCAAACTCTCTTCCGGCTTGAGAGATACGGATGGCTTTACCACAATAATTTGTTGATCCAAGGATAGAATAATTGGTGTCATAAGAATGAAATATTATTGAATTTCAAAACCTTAAATTACATCAGCACCTTTTTTTTTCATCTATAAGCTAACCAACCACCGTCTTCAGGCAGTGGTGTTTGTAAATTACTGGGTTTGTTTGACTCTTCAGATATGTGAAAACTAGCACAGAATTGGAAGTTCACTGTAAATGTCTGAACTAGTGTTGTAGGTTTTAACTTCTACAAAGATAAAACAATAGCTCTTTTAAAGCTTATTTTTTTCACAAGTGCATTCTGTGTGGAAGACACTTTGCATCAAAATGTTTTTACTGTAGTCTAACATCTGAAATCACTTCTCTGGTACAGCTTTCACACTGCATGGTCATTTTATCTTTTTGGTATTGGCAATTTTACACATCGGGTGGAGGTAAAGCAGCTCCATTATGGGACTTTGAAAAAGAGGAGAAAAAGAGAAAAGAACAGAACTACAGTTGTAGTTCAGTAGCATAGGGAAATATTTGTGGTTGGTAATTGTCAGGGTCTCCTATTTATCAGTACTTTTATAAATCTATGAAAATTGTTAAATTATTTTAGAAACAGTGCTGTAAATATGTCACATTTAAATTGTCAATAAATCAGTTTGGGTAACTTAAAACATCTGACTGAGTTTCCTTGCACCATGTACAAGTATTTTGTCAGAATAATGTATTCCTTCTAGCTTACAAGAGGTCAGAGTATCTCTGACCCAGCTATAATGTCTTTTTAATACTTCAAATCTGATCAGGTTGTGTAGCCCAAGAAGGAAATGGAACAGAATGAGCTGGGTTACTGTTCTGTTTCCTCTGTGGCATTTTTACGTGTTAAGCAACGGAAGTCGATCAGGTCTCTTTTAATAATTGATGGGATGGAAGAGATGATGCATAGCAATGCCAAGTTAACCAGTTAGAAACACTCAAGCACTGCCTGAAATTGGGGGAAACACAGCACAATGTAACATGTGTTTTTCTGGCATTACGCTGTTGCATAACAGCTTCTCTCAGAAACGCTTTCCTGAAATAACAGTGCCTGTGTGACGTCTGGAAGCACCCTGCTGTCGGAACCACATACCGTGCGATCACACTTGGGTGACTGCGTTTCCCAGGTCTGCGAGTCCCTTCTGTGAAGTGGCACAGTTAATGGGAATTAACTGTGTATTAATGGGTATTGAGCTTCAGATAAAGAACAGCAATGGAATAGGATAGTTTATATAGGCTCTACACAGTTACCAAATTCCTGCTTGACTGTGGACTGGGAATTATTATTCCAGGTATGTAGACAGCTGCAGTTACCTTATACCGGAATGCGTGTTCTCTTGCCCCCACATTTTACTCTGTAACGCGACTTCCAGTGGAGTCACTGCACTGTCTTGAAGTTGCAGCACAGGCCAGAGTTGGTGTGAAATGTGTATATAACTGTACTTCTGCTTAATCCATCTCCCTCGAAACCAGGCATTCGCAGCTTTACCACAACGTCACTGAACTCCAAAAGCAGCTTGATTGCGGCAGCAGGGAGTTGATGTTTCCGTAAGGTCGTTGGTATGCCGAGCTGGGTGCTAAACGCCTGCCTGGTCTGTCGCCACGTGGCCCCGTGGGTGGTGTCGCCACCACAGTTAGGGGTTTTGGCCTGATGGCAGCAGGCTCGGTGCTATCGGATCAGATTCACCCTTCCCAAAGGGGGAAGAGGGTCTTGGCTTACAAGCTAGTGGGGTCATTGGCAGAGCTTTAGGTTTGAAGGCAATGGGGGTTAATATCGGGCTTGTCCACGACAGGCTGTGACATGTCATGTCATTAGAGGGATGGGTGATAGAGAGGGCCCTCGGCCTGTTGCTCTGAGGCATGCTGGGTACACTGGAGCGCACTGGGAGCCTTACGGACATGAGGTGGGGCTCCTGAGACAATGGGGGCCAACAGGGAAACCCCTCAAAGGTGACCTGGCCGACAGCCCAGCTGAAGGGCCTCTGCACCAATGTGTGCAGCACGGGCAACCAACAGGAGTGGGAAGCCACTGTGCTGCTAGAAGGCTATGACCTGGTTGGTGTTACTGAAACTTGGGATGAATCCCATGAGGAGTGCAGCTGTTGAGGGCTACTGGCTGTTCAGAAGAGACAGATGAGGAAGGAGAGGCAGAGGTTGCCCTCTACATCAAGAAACAGCTGGAGTGTGGAGACCTGTGTCAGAAGAATAGGCACAAGCAGGTTGAAAGCTTACGGATAAGAGTCGGAGACTGAGGCAGCAAAGGGAAGCCTCTGGCTGGTGCCCACTGCAGCCTGCCCAGTGACGGGGATCCCATTGGCCAACCCTTCTGTCGAAACCATCATGCTCCAGGCTCTCATCCTGCTTGGGAACTCCAACCACTCCAACATCTGCTGGAAAAGTAGTCCGATGAGCTATGGGTGATCCAGGAGGCTCCTGGAGCACATGGAGAATGACTCTTAAGCCAGGTAACAGTCTTACCTGAGGGGACACAGTAATGGACCTGCTGTCACCAGTGCCAGTGAGGTAAATGGTGATGCCAAGATGAGAGGCAGCTTGGGCTGCAGCGATTGCACACGGGTGGAATTTGCAGTCCTGAGGGATATGGGTCAGGTAAAGAGTAAAGTGAGGACCCTGAAGTTTAGGAGAGCAAACTTTCAGCTCTACAATGAGTTAATCAATAGGACCCACTGGGAAACTGCCCTCGGGGCAAGGGAGCAAAACAGAGCTGGCAGAGCTTTAAGGATGCTTTCCATGGAGCGCAAGAGCACTTGACCCCTGCGTGTAAGAAGTCAGGAAAGGAAGGGAAGAGACTGGCATGGATGAGTTGAGACCTGCTTGATCAAACTAAAGGGCAAGAAGGAGATGCACAGGCAGTAGGAGCAGGGACAGGTATCCTGAGAAGAGTATAGGGACACTGCCAAGTTGTGTAGGGATGGAGTCAGGAAGGCCAAGGCCAGCTGGGGCTGATCTTGGCAAGGGATGAAAAAAGTAACAGGAAGGGGTTCTGTATGTATGTCAACCAGAAAAGGAAGGTTGAAGAAAGCTGAGAGAGTTGGGCTTGTTCAGCCTGGAGAAGAGAAGGCTCCAGGGAGACCTTATTGCACCTTCCAGTGCCTGAAGGGGCTACAAGGAAGCTGGGGGGGACTTTTTACAAGGGCCTGTAGTGACCAGACAAGGGGTAACGGGTTTAAATTGAAAGTGGGGAGGTATAGATTGGATATCAGGAAGAAGTTCTTCCCAGAGCGGGTGGGGAAGCACTGGGACAGGTTCCCAGAGAAGCTGTGGATGCCCCATCCCTGGGAGTGTCCAAGGCCAGGCTGGATGAGGCTTGGAGCAACTTGGTCTAGTGCAAGGTGTCCCTGCCCATGGCAGGGAGTGGGACTGGATGATCTTTTAAGGTCCCTTCCAACCCAAACCAGTCTGTGATTCTAATCCTTGTACAGCAATACTGTGTATCCTTCCCAGCAATAAACGTCAGAACAGAGTACAACTACTGGCTGCAACTCAAGCTCATTTAAAGGAGCTGAAAAGTACTGTTGCTAATGAATCTGGCTTGTACATGTATCTCTGCTGCTTAGCTTCCAGCTTTCTTACCCTCTAATTATTTTCAGTAAAACCTAAAGTTACTTTTTGCATCCCCATGAGACCTAAACTGTGGCCCCAGCAATGACTTGGATGCTCTACCTTACTACGTGCTGCCCTGCACGCTTTCATTTGCTGTGTACTTGCGACAGCCCCTTTGCTGACGAGGGACTTGAATTCCTCTTTTGGTTATAGATTTAAACCCGCCATATCGCAATAAGAGCTTTGCAGAGATTTAACTGCTAAACCTGCAATCCACGTGCCTGAAGGCAACTGCCAAACAGTAATGGTCCAGCATACAGTCTAGTAAACTGGCATATGCCTTAACCTCATGGAACAACAGGATGTCAGCCCCACCTAGAGGTCATGCTCTAGTTTTAAAAAAATTATCTGAGTCAGGCATTTATGCTTTAAGCACATTTCTCAGTCTTAAAAATTAGTATTGAAACTCCTGTTGTTAAGCCACTGGACTACTCACTCTTTCTTTTTAAACTCTTCTTTCTTGTAAGCTTTGAATAGCAGTGGCAGCAAATTGGTTCACAACAAAACTAAGTCGCCCTTTCTCCCTGCTGCTCTTATGTATGACACCAGTTTACCCCAGTGGAAGCTGTAATATTGTAGAGCAAAAAGTGGATAATGTGTTAACTAACTTGTCCCATGGATAATGTGTTAACTTGCCCAGTGGATAATGGAAGGGTGAGGCTTCTTGTGATGCTACTGACTGTGGGAAGCAATTACAGGCAATGATAGTATAATAAAAAATAGTTGAAAAAGAAGAAATTGAAGAACTGACGCTTTGGTGAATCCACTTTTTCATATTACGAAGTAGCAAACTGCAGCACTAATGAAATACAACAATGAGAAAGAACTGGTGTTTTCCTATGATAAACCAGTACAGGAGAAACCTATTGCTAACAGCTTGATGCTCAGTCTGATAAGAGCAGCCTTTCCTGAATGAAAGGTAAGTATGTGCTAGGTGGTTGTATAAAATGTGCATGCTCAAAACATTGTTGCTTGAAAGACAGGTGTGTGGCGAACAGTGTAAGGCAGAAACTTCCTGTGCTATGAGGTCTTGAGCTGAGCTAGTTGACTTCCAGTTACAGCGGTTTAAAAACCCTGGAAGGTACCTGGAAACTGGTTATCCAGGATGATGCAGCTGGTCAACAAGATCTTTAAAATGTCCTGTGTGGTTACAGTGTCTTAACTACAGGACTGGAAAGGAAGCATTTCTGTTGCTGTTGGAAGGCGAAGGAATGTGACACACAGGTACGAGCCTGGAGGTAGACTGGAGTAGTGGGGTCTACACGCTGAAGTAGGGGGCCTGACCAGATTGAAACTACATCCCGAACTGAGCTGCCATTTCAGTAATTTTATTGCTTGGACTTTGAGTTTTTGCCTTTGCATATTTAAGTTCAGATGTCAAAATTCTATACAGAAATTGTTAAAAGGGCATATGGCACAATATTTTATTTAAAATGGTGGTAATAGTAAAAACACTGATATTCAAAGGCTAATTTGTTTAGGCTTTATTGCTAGCCTATATTATAACGGATGGAGAAACTAGTAAGCACACCAAAAAGGTGCTCTCTGAAGGTGTGGGACAGAAATACAAAGATTCCATATTAATTTAAGGTGGGAGAGAAGAAATGGGAAAAAGCGAAATTCAGACAGGTCCTTTTTAGTCTAAAAGTTAAAATCAATCAGGAAAAAATGGAGACCCGCTGTGCCATGTATAGTTTTACCCTTTATCAGTTTTATTTCATGTCTTAATATTGATCTGTATTTTGCAGCACAGCCTGTATGACTATTGGATGCTCCCAGCCAGTATGCTGCTGAAGGGCGATCTTCCGCTGGAGTAACAAAGGCCACTCTCTGGAAAAGCCAAGGGTGAGTCCTACTCTGTAACTCAATCATGTCCCTTGGGTTAACTTGATTTTCTCTGCAGCCCCTCTGAGAAAAAGCAGCTTTGTAAAGGCACTGGGTGATGGTGGGCTAGTAGTTGGATATTGCTCTTCAAAGTGGTACCTTTGACGCTGTCAGCAGGGATTTGTATTTAAACCGACTCTCTGTAATTTTGGGTATCAATATGTGTAGTGAACACATCTTTTAAGAATGTAAACCACTCTGCTGCCCTACATTCCTGTTGCCCCCATTCTCCTAATGATAACTGAGCACATCAGGTCTGTTCTCAATAGGTGGGTGTCAACTGTGTTTGTTTTCTGGAAGTTAAGATTAAGCTAATTATGAAGCTTCAGTACATGGTTCACAGTCCCTGCTTGTAGTGTAATACTGTACTCCTAGTTGTAGGGTTGCCCCCTGACATCAAGGAAAACCACGTGTACACAAATACATGTTTAATTTGTTCAGGTTAGCGATTGGGGCAGGTGGCTTGGTTTCACATGAGGCTTTACAAAAGACACCCCGATCACTCGTTTATTTTTGGAAATTATGCCAACAGCTATGCTTGTCCAGCACCACTGAAGATTCACATCTGGAAAAGAATATGTAGTTTTAAATTCCCTGCTCTGCAGCCTTTCTCTTCCAAAGCAATGGCATTTTTTCTGTATGGAGCAATGAATCCAGCACACATTTTAAACTTTTTTTTTTTTTCCAAGTAAATCTTTAACAAAATAGAGGAGCCCCATAAAGTAGAGAACTCCTGGGTTTTTGGGGGCTGGGGGTGAGGGTTGTTACACCCTGGCCAAAAGTATGCAGGACAGCATATGTCTCTTCCCACAGAAAATCTGGGAGAAAGCCATTAACGAATGAGGCAAAACGATGACGCAGTCATAATAAACCTAGAAAAGCTTTCTGCAAAGTCTGAGCTTTTTTTTTTTCTCAGAATAAAGGCATTCTGGCCATCTCAAACTTCCCCCATCCTCTTCTCTGGCCAGGATCCTTCCAGCCCCAGACTGTGATGTTAACCCCTTTCTCTCCTGCCAAGTGTTACTCTCTCTTCATCCTTTACTTGCTTCTTGCTTCCCACCCTTTACATATGTGCCCAGGTGCTTACTCCAAAGCCACCTCCTTTGTGGTGGGCAGCGGTGGAATAATCCTGCAGCGAGTGCTGCGGGCTTCTCGCTCCCCCCCTTGGGAAGTCACTGGAGGTAGCAGCCCTTACCATCAGGCGTTTTGCCGCTTTCCAAAACTGAGATTTCAAAGGCAGCGAACGATACCTCTTGGGTAACATACCCACAACCTCATGGGCATCCAGGAAAAACGTACTTTCATAGTAAGCAATGAAAAGGCTGGTAAATCTCTTCTTCTGTCCTGACCACAGCTGTCAGTAGGGCTGAGGCTGAGTGTCGGGGCAAATTCTGGATCCCTGACAGCAGCATCCAAACTTTCATACCTCTAGGAGAATTTGTACCATGTGATCTCTAGATGGACCCATCCTGCCATCGAGTTCCATTTCAAAAGTAGGAGATGACACATCTTCCCGCTGAAGTATCTCAAGTGTAGCTATTTTTCAGACCACATTTTCAACCTCTTGGATTATTGAGAACTGTATGCTGGCTTGCATAGCTGCTTTGTGTGAAAACATCGTGATGGGGGGAGAAATAATAATTTCTGGGTTTATAGTGCCTTTCAGGTGTAAGGCACTTCTGCACAGATGAGGTAGATAATTAACAAATCTATTTTTTTAGTAACTTAATTTACTGAACTCCCACAAAGACTTATCTGAGTTACTCTGGAAAGCCAGATTTCTGCCCCCCACCTGCTTGGTCCCCATGTGTGGCAGAGATGGAATACTCCTGCAGCAAGTGCGGCGGGCTTCTTGCTCCCTCCCTTGCTGAACAAGGAGCTTTCCCACTGTCTCCAATCTTTTCCTGCCTACAGAGATAAAGCTCAAGTGGCTTCAAACAGTAATTTATCTGACAAAGGCAACGGGATACCCACAGCAATTCACTGGTCTTTGAATCCTGCTTCCAAATAGGAGTTTAAGATCTTTTCTGAACCTGTTGGGTTTTTTTTTAACTAAAACCTGTTCATCTTTCCTTAAAGACTTTTCTCTTTACTTTTAAATAAAGACAAAAAAAAAAAAAGAGACAAGAAAACAAATCCCAAAGCTTATTAAAAGTATCCCATAAGTAATGGATAAACAAATAGATTTAAACATTTTCAAATTTCTTCTTAGACTTTTTAACACTATAATGATTTTAATACTGAGGAAGTTTTGCTGTGAATTGTTCCAGTTACAACTTTACTGCCAGAGATTACTACTTTACTGCTTGGGTCACTTCTGAAATCAGGTAACTCTCCTGAAATCTCTTTTCTTGCTCAGAGTGGAAGCTGTTGGAAAACAGCAGGTGGTAAGGGGTTCATACTGAAGCTTTTTTTGAGAACGCTGGAGTCTACGTACGTGGTTTCCCACCTTCAGGTACTAAACAAGCAGGTAAGTAAGTTTTGCACATTTGTGGTTTTGTGGTCACAGTTTGAGGTTTTGCAGTGTTCATTGGAACTGTTAGGCTTGAATCCTGACACTTTTGGGATGCTGCATCCACCTGCTCAGGTGGCTCGTGGTTAAAGATCATTCTACTTCGGAAAGTGGAGGAAAGACTTTGTAGTCCTTGGAGAATTTATGTAGTTGCTGGCCCCCTCACTTTGTTCATCACAGCTCATCTAACAGTATTTCATCTTGCCTCGTGGTTTGTAAACTTCATTAGGTCCTTGGTTATCGGGTGCCTGATAAAATACACTTAAATAATTACAGTTTGGTAGTCTGGTCAGCAGGTTCGTCAGCTCGTAGTTCAAAAAATTGGCCGTGCTCAATGTCCAGCTGTTAGTTCTTGTTCTGCCTTTCTTCCTACTAGCTTTGGAAGTGAGATCTTTTCCCTCGGAAGGTACTTGTGTGCAATGAAACCGTCTTGTTTGTGCTGCGAGCACAGGGGAGGAGGCGGCGGTCGAGTGCATGATTGCCCGGTAAATCCAATCAGCCCGCTTGCGGGATGATGCAACACTACTCTGCTTCATCCTTTCGGTTGATTAACCTGCTGCTAATTGCTCATGTCCACCCCGCCCCGAGGCTCTGAGAATCAGCCGTGAAGGGAGGGGGCGAGCAGTGGCCCGGGAGCATTTTCCCTGCTTCCCGGCGCCTGCGGGGACCGGGGATGGGAGGGGGCGAGCAGTGGCCCGGGAGCATTTTCCCTGCTTCCCGGCGCCTGCGGGGATCGGGGATGCGGCTGGGCGCCGGCCATCCCCCCTTCTCCAACCCCCGGGGCTCTCAGCCGCCGTGTGCGGGAATACTTCCCATTCCCATTCCCATACATCGGCATGGATCGCTCTGCTCTCCCTCCCGGGGGAGCGGCCAGCGGCCCTGCCCTGCGCATCTCTGCTTCCACCCCCCTTATCCGCCGGGACGGCGTGGTTTGGATTGCCCTTCCCGGAATTCCCCAGGCACTACGGACTGGCCTTCAAAGCCAGCAGTTAACAAAATCGAAAAGATTTCTATATTTTCATTATCGGTGTTATCAGGCCAGCTGGGTATAAGGGACTCTCCATGGATTACACCCAAGGGACGGGGCAATGCTAATTAATTTAATGAAAAGAATGACTCTGTTTTTGGAGGAAATGGTCATAAACACTTTCCCAGTGATTGGAAATTTAAAAAAAAAAAAAAAAAGCTGTAACCTAACTGGAAGTGAGGTAGCAGCATTTTTTGTATATGATAAAATCAGATTTCAGAGATTTTAAGACCTTTTTGGGGGGGGATTTTAAACGTTTTGATTTGGTTTTCAGAAAAACAAAACACCCACAAAAATGGTACATAAAACTTTTTCTTCATTAGTATCACTGCTTTGTAGTAGGAAACGGCCTGCTTGGGGGATTGGTGAGACAAGACAGTGCATTTGATGGTGTGGCTGCCAGTTCAGATCTGTCATGTCTACATGAGAATAATGACCCGCTGCTGGCTGTTGAGTGGCTTGTGTTGTAAGTAGCAGCATCACAAGGGGTGACAGTGGGCACTAACGGGAAGTCTCATCAGGGACGGCTAAGGATTACATGAAAAAGAACACTGAGTTTCCTTTTTCCTTTCAGGAACTATTCCTCCAAGCTATGCTGTAGCTTCCAAGCTTCTCCAGCTATGGAAGCCATAGAATGGTTTGGGTTGGAAGGGACCTTAAAGACCATCCAGTTCCAACCCCCCTGCCATGGGCAGGGACACCTTCCACTAGACCAGGTTGCTCCAAGCCTCATCCAGCCTGGCCTTGGACACTTCCAGGGATGGGGCATCCACAGCTTCTCTGGGCAGCTTGTCCCAGTGCCTCCCCACCCTCTCAGAATTGAGAGAACTTCTCCCTAGCGCTTGGCTGTACGGGGACTTTTTCAACTTTACGGTTTATTTTTGATCCTATTTTTTTAAAAACTTCAGTTCACAATTCCAAGGACTAGAAGTACGGAGTGTTGATAAAGTGTTGACGGCGGTCACCAGACGTGCAAAAAGGCAGGCTTTTGGTATTACATTCCTCATATATAATCGCATGATTTCGATAGAACGTTCCTCGCCATTCCCGAGCGGGGCAGAGTGCTGTTTATCAAGGAGTTTATCAGCCTCCCCCCTCCTCGGTCTGTCGGGTTTTTGATGCTCCGCGTGCACCCCGCAAAAGCCAAGGAGGGGGGGTGGCGGCGGGGGTGTTACAGCCCGGCGGAGGCGGAGGGGACCGGCCCGGCCCCGCCTTCCCACCTCCC
>NW_010240368.1:0-50281 GCF_000690775.1 Eurypyga helias | reverse complement strand
TATATATATATATATATATATAACCAAGAAGAATCATAAATCTCTCTCACAGGGTTTTGGATTAAAAAGGAATGCTGAACTTTGCTTAAAAGTCACAGACTGTTGGCTTGTTATGAATGTCGATGTTATATTTATTTTCAAAAAAGCATCCTCTACAATAGATGTGTACCATTTTGTGATTTACATCTGCTAGAAAACTGAATTTGATCTGAAAAAACTGACTCTCAAGCTTTGAGTTGACAAAGTTCAATATCTGAAACCCAGGAAGGCAAGCAGGGCTGGCCTGAAATACAGTGATTTTGCAAATCCACCTCCCTTCCAACAGAGTGTATGTTTCCACCATATAATTAACTCTGGATTTCTCCTCATTTAGTCTTTATTTTTAGTGAAAAGAAATAATATTATTGTCAGTTCCATCAAACAGACACTGCCATAGGCTCAACAATGCAATGGAGCAAAGCATTAAGAGATGACAGAATTGCTTTATTTTGAGGCTTAGGCGGAGGAAGGAATCATCAAGTGATTGGAATTTTTTTTAATGCATATATTAAGTTGGCAGGCAGAACATTTCAACAGGGATGCTAAGCCAGCCAAAAGGCCTAGCCCATAACCTCTAATCTTATGGAGCTGAACTCTATTATTTGCCATTAAAATTAGATGTTACTGAGTTGTAACAGATGTCTTCAGCAGACACATTTTTATTATTGAAGAAATTTAGGTAAATGGAAACTGAGCCCCAAATTTTATTTTGTAGATTATGGGACTGCTGTGCTTTGTGGTTGAAGCTGGCATTTTAAATATGAATTATAAAAGCTTTTAGGAACCACACACTAATTGATGCCTCAGCAGTTCTGCTGAATCACAATAAGAACACAGGCTGCCATGAAAAAAACAGTTGCAATAAGGACTTACCTAACACATTGCCTCATTTTTTGCACAATGACTGACACTAGTTAATGGGTCCATGTTGTGCATCTCTGTGGAAGTATTTTCATTAACTGTTCTGAAGAAGTAAGAAAGGGAGTAAGAGGAAAATCTTCCCAAAGACCTGTAATAAAAACCATCTGGAAGATGCATAATGGGATATGAAACATCTTTATGAATATGCACCAGCACAGGTGTTCAAATAAAACCAAGATGGTTTAAGACAATCTATGTATTTGTAACAGTTCAACAACAACAACAAAAAAAAAAAAGGTCAGAAACCACAGGAAAACTTGTTTTGCAAAACCATTTAAACAAGATATTGCATTAGAGTGAAACAGCCCTCTTCAACTTGAAATGTCTAATATAAATCTGAATATATTAATATTCTGTGGCATATGAGTATGGTTCCATATGCCTCTAGCACTGGATTAGAGACCCTGGCTTCAAGAGTGCAATGATATTCTTTTTCCAATTTAACAATATTATTCAAAGGCACTAGACAGTAAAATGAACTTAATAATTTCAATAATATTCCTCTCTCCCTGAAGGTAGAAAGGGAATAGACACTTAGATATATGGCTTATGTTTGCTTTATGAACTTTTCAGGAGTTTGCTGTTTCTCCTCATTTTGTCTTAGGGCATGCTGTTTCAAAGATGGTAGAGATAAAGGCATAATTAAAGAAAAGAGGGCCTTTTCGGAGTTCTGCTTTCTGAGTGTCATTGCAATAGTAGTGAGAAATCTAGACTTCATGAGTCCTGAATGATACTGTGAATGTGGTTGAAAATAAAATTCTTCATTGTATCAAAATTATTCCTATTACTTTCATAACCAATTTTAAATTACAAGACAGAATGTAAAATGTGATGCTGTATATGATACGTATTTCTCACAGCAGTATTTAAAAATAGAGTAAAATAATAAAACTTCCATAAAAGGGAAAAATATCTTGGTTCTACTTTCAAAAACCTGCTACCATCGAGGTCAATAAAATAAATTAGTGAGGTTATTTGTGAAGTAAATCAACATGAATGAGAGTGGGGAACATAGCCCTAGGGAAGGATTTCTGTCTTTCCTTCTGTAGTATCCTGGACCAATCAAGGATGCAGTCAATACATTGGAACCTCTTACATTGCTCTGGCAGTGTAATTAAAATCATCGTTTTGCACCTTGACACAATTAATTGTTTTTTTTAATTGCCATGGTGAATAGAACAGAAAAATAATGTATTTTCCATCCTCAATTATCTTCACTAAGCAAGCACTTTGTGCAGGAGGATATGCCACTTCTGTACTGCTTTAGAAAAACAGTATCTGCTGGTTTTAAACTGAAAATCATTTCTGACACAAGAGGTTGTAAAGGATGTGTTTGTCAGGGAGCATATTTCAGTCTGCTTAAAATGGCTTTAGGAAACATTTATTCTCTGAATAGTTTATGAGCGATGGCTTTGTAAATACATATAAGATGTAATTTGCCTTATTACTCTGTGTCTTGTACATAGTACCATACACTCACTACTGGTGTTTTTAAATAGACTTGACCCATAAATCCATGACCTGAAAAAATCATGGTTTGAAGAATGTATTCCCAAAAGCTCCCATGGTTTTTTCCATCTTTATTAGGTAGCCTCTTAAAAGAGTTTGTCTCTCCTTAATGAATGGGCCATTTCATAAAGACTGATGTTTGATTTATGGTATCATTGTATTACTTTCTACAGTAGTAGGAAGGAAATATGGAAGATTTAGCAGTGTTTTATGCAGGACATACATTTTGGGGCTGGGTACAATGTGGGGCAAGGCAAACATATTGCCTTAACTTCTGAATACAACTGGAGGTGCAGACTGTGCCCTTCCTTTTCCATCTGGAACAGAAATACAGAAGGGAACTAGGGGCAGCACAGCACTTGTGGAAGGTATCAGTATTTGAAAACTTGCACTTTCTCGGCTATAAGCTCTTTAATTACACTGTCAGGTGTACATTGAAGAGTGTCTGGTGTAAGAAAGTTGACGTTGGCCTACACTATGTGAAGGAGATCTTTATCAAAGCCTTTGGCTTTAAGCAATTGACAATTTTGTTTTCTGAAAAAAACAGAAAGAAAAAAAACAGTAGGCAAGAGACAGCTTCAGGATGTGCCTCCCTGTTGGTATCCAAAGTCCTTGCCTTAGCTTTTCTGAACTGGTTCTTGGTGTCCAAGAGCAAAAATGAAGCAGAGACCTGTCAGCTGAAATCTGCTCAGAGGGAGGTCCCCCCCTTCCCCTGCTGCACCTTCCTCTGTCTTATCCAAGAGGAAGTGGTGAAGAAAGAGCAATACAGAGAATAAAAAGTAATAGAGATGTAAAGGTGCTGCTGCTCAATCAAGTTAGAGCATCTTGGGGTCCAAAGACCTTGACTGTGGTTGGAGATGGGGGAAACCAAGGAGGTGAAAGAGGGCAGGTAGGTGACTAAGGGAAGGAGGTTGGGGGTGGTAGAAGCTTGTTGGGCTGTGGGAGAGGATTCACAAGGAGGTCATGTCTTCCAATTCCTAATGTTGAAAAGGAGATAACTATCTCCTTTTTCCTATGCAGTCTCAATCCTTCCTCTCCTTAACCATGCCTTTATATATTGCCACCTTCTCCTGTGGTAAAGACCACAGGACCCACTCCTCTTCCATTGTCCAGGTTCCTTTAATAGCCTAAATTTACATTATATTAATTGCCAAAAAAAATGGCCATTAGGGTAGATGCTAGATATCTTTCTGCAGGGTTGGAAAAATCCAGAGGGATATTGTCATTGTGCTGAAGATCTTATTTGCACTTAAATAGCCTCCTAATTCCTTTAGAATAGTTGTAAATATTTTTTGTGGTTTAAATTGTTTTAATTTCAGTTTTAAAGAGAGTAATTTTAATTGTCAGGTTAATCATAAATAATTTAAAACCACTGATGGACAGACACTGTATTCACTGATATATTTTAAACCCCTATTTTGACTGATGAAATAAAATAAAATAAAATGAAATAACTACATTCCTTTTTGCCATCAGCTGAATTATGGTTTTTACATAATATTATTTCTGTAGTCATATCATTAGTAGTTGAACAGTGAGCATATACGAAGAAGGAGAGTTAAAATCGAACATACAGCCCTAAACTCATAATTTTCAGACTTTTCAGTCCTTGACTTAGTAACCTGATTGTTCATCCTTTAAGGTAAGTTTCATGGGGAATATGCTTAAATTTTCTGTTTCATGACCTAGTTCCTTTGTTCTGAAGATTCATTGCTGAGGTAGACTGTCAGAGCCCTGACAGCTGGCACCACAACAGAAACACTGGCATTTTTTAAGCTTATCTCATAGATTAACTCCTCAAAGCACTCACAACCTTGAATGGCAGACCCTTCCAGGTTCCAGTTCATCACAGACAAAAGCTTCTACTTTCACAGAGCAGAGATTGCTCAGAATTAATTTGTTCTCTGACATGTTTTTCAATACATGAAAGAATTGGAAAGAAATTCAGATTTTAGAAATGTGTTTTTCCTGGCTAGAAATTGTAAGAATTGTAGCCCTTGCTAGTGTGGCATTCTGGCTAGGAACTGTAGTGGGATAGCTGAAGATTTCAGTAGCCCTGAAGCCTGCTTCTGTAGATTTAACATGGATTGCTTTATTATTGAATTGTTTTTCCAGACCAGGGCTAAAAGGAAGGAAGCAAAGTCTTAACTGTGCAATATTGGTATGTATGTAATTACAAAGTGCATACCACATCCTCAACAGTATGTTGTCATAGCCTATGAAGTCAGAAGACTGATAGAAATTTCCATTACCTAAGCATCTACCCCAAGGTCCAAAGTCGTTAGTGAAGTGCTTTGTGTAATATCAAATTAATGTCAGTAAGGGAAAGCTTACATTGTGTGCAGACCATGCCAAATGTACAAACGATACATTATTTGCTCAAGTACCGCTTTCTTTTCAGGACCTAGCAAAATGGTAACGTTTCTACCTGCCTCCAAATCTGAACAATTTGGCTGTGATTAGGTGCAGAGATGCAAGATGAACAATATGCTCTTAAAAACTGAACAATGGGAGCTCCTACCTCAGCAAAGGTTGGGGACCATGGTGAATGTACATTTCAGTGTAACACAGTGTTTTTGATTTCTTTGTTTGACCTGTATAAGTTACCTTATTATTGAACTAGAGAAATAGCTCTTTAATCTTTTTACTTTTTAATTTTCCCTTTGTCCACCAGCTTTTGTCTCACCCTTTCAACCCAGCTAATGCTCTAACGAGGAATGAATACATTACTCTGCTGAAATTTGAACAGAAGGCTAATTCCTAATCAAAATAGGCACTAATTTCTTTCAGTGCAAATTATCATCATTCATTGCAAATTTGCTCTCCTTGAGCTATGCCAACACATTGTATGAATTTCAGCCCTTGGAGCCAGCTTCTTATATACATCAAATCAAATAATATACTATTGGCTTTTTATTATTTCTGCTGCATATTTTCATGAAAAAATAGCCTCAAAGATTTACTAAATAAATATTTCTGCTGCTACTGTTATGATGAAATGTTTAAACTTTTGTTAGGTTCTTATACCAATGACATTGTTCCATAAAAAATTCACCTGAAAATGCAGAAAAACTAAATAACATGACATATTGTTTATCTCTTTCTTGCTGAAACAGATCATCCATAGGGAATACAGAGCTTTCAGGAAAAAGATACTGCTGAGGTACCAGTGGAGATCTTTATTCCTATACCCAATGGGTATTATTTTACAAGCATTGCAAAGATGGCGTTTGATACTACAAAAAAGACATACCTATCAGCCATCCTGGGAAACCTGGGCCTCCCAGTTGGTGTGCTTATCTATTTTACATAGCTTTTGTGGTCTTCTAGGTGTCATCACATGTATGCCTACACATATACTATGTCTTCAAACACCTTTTCCCAGATACAATTGTGTTTTATAGCTCCATCTGTTCAAAGGATTGGTTTCATAGATTTATAATAATGCCATCAGGCAAATAGCTTTGGAAATTGCAAATATGGTTAAAATATACACAAAAGATACAAACATTAAACACAGCAATTACGTATTTTTTTCAGTCTTGAAATGTGTATTTGTCTGGATACAATTAGTTTTTGCTGTTGCTGAGGTATAATAAGTATCTGCATGCAAACCGTACAATTAGTTTTTGCTGTTGCTGAGTATCTGCATGCAAACCAGATTAGGAACATTTTGTTAATTGTGGATTTTATTCTTTTGTTTGCTGGTTTCTCTTGCAAGGTAGAAATCTCTAGTCCAATATGCATATAGAAAACATTGATTATAGTATAAGTGAAATAATTGAAAATATAAATTAGTGTAATTACCTGCAGTCATAGTATCTGCTTCAAGTAGTCTAGCACTGGGGCTGTTTTAGACATGGCCTTTTAGGAGGAAGAAACTGCAGAAAAGGAGGGAATCATATACATCAGAAGTTAAAAACATCTTGGAATGAGATACCTAAAACTGAACTTTTGCCCTCCTTCATTTACAGTATGTTAAAATAATAAAATATTTTCCACTAGGATGTTCATATAATGCCTTTGATTTATTTGGTATTCAGTCTTGGTTTTGGAAAGCTCCCAGACAAAGCATATAATATGTATACAGCTACCTGAAAATCTGGGAAATTATCTTCCTTGCAAAAGGATAAGGTGGTGGGATATTTCCTAAATCCAACCATGGATGCCAAATCACAAAAGAGCAAGGCTGTATTCCACTTGACAATAAGATGATCTTAAATGCTATAATTAAAAACAAGAGTTACTTTCATTAAATACTGAACCCCCATTGTGCCGATTATCCTCATAATGCTTTGAATAATGCTTGTGAATCTATAATGTTTAAAGATACAACATGAAACACTCTGTAAAGACAGTGAGGGAGAAAACCCTGCCAACTCTTAGATGATTATTGTTTTCCTTTTGTTTTGTTCTTTGGTTTCCTTCAAGTGAGGTTGAACAGTCGAACACAATGTTGCATGTGAATATATATATGATCATGTGATCACTAGTGAAACTTGGATATCAAACAAGTGAATTTGGTTGTTATGTGTAAGAATTAAGTTGCTATATATGAGGGCTATAATCAGCTTTTAAATCTAACACTGTTTCCTGGGCCAAGCAATGAGAGAAGGACATAGAGTCAGCATGCTACAATTTTTGATGTGGGCATCACCCAGAGTGGAGAGTGGCAACATGGTCTCTGGAGCTGGCTGTAGTCATCCAGGCTGCAAGGGGCAGCTGTCTCCCGCTGTTTCTTCTGAATGAAAACCACCTCGTGTCAGGCAGGGTGCAAGGGCAGAGTAAAAGTGCAGTCCCTCCATAGGCCTTACACTCTCAGACAAGGGATAAAAATTTCTCATTGACAAGCTATACTGTTGTGTCAAAATCGCAACAGCCAAGGTACAGTCAAGGTGTTAGTTGGCATCAAGGCACGTGCAAGTTGTAGAGAACCATGTGGGGTTTTGCAGAGAGCTTCCCTGAAGAGTAAGGATGCACATGGCAGAAAGCATAAAGATGTTTGGTGAACTGAAGCTACTGTCATAATCAGACTAGAAATGAGATAAATTTTCAATACTAGTAAAAAAATGCAAGGCAAATAGGAAAGGACATGAAAAATTCAGGTTATGGCACAATATAGGAAAATCAGTGTTGCAATGGATAGGCATGATTATGAGCTTTCTAGAAAATTCATAGGAAACTCATAGCTAGCTGTTCACCTATAATAAAGGTGAATATTTACTGTCTGAGGAGAACAAAAGTTTTTTTACAAAACAATTTTCCTATGTTACAGCCACAGAGAAATTTTGCAGGGAGGGGAAATCAGAGATTTATTGTATTTTTCTGGTTTTCTAATGCTTCTCCCCCCACCACCCGCCCCCCTGTATTTAAGGCTTCTTTTTACATCCTTAGGTGGAGAGACTACAACACCTTTGGTTTTAAGCTGAATCAAAATGCTGTGTTAGTTTCATATCTCTGCAGTAGTCACATATCCAGTAGATCAGGCATCCTTCATTGAGGAATTCCTGAATTCATGGTCTCATCACCATGGCTTTAATTCCTCCTTCTTGCATGATGCAAGAACATGGCCAGGCATAAGGATTTTAGCAGAGGACATGAAGCACAATTCTGGTCCTTGGATGATGGGAAAATTCCTCTGAAATATTAGTAGCTTGACTAGGAGGAGCCTTTGGATGCCATGTGAATTTACAGTGGGTTTAAACCACTCTGCTTTGTGCTGTCAGCAGTGCTTGTGCCAGTAACTCCCCACACCAGGGTGTCACCAATTTTCCTGCTTACCTTTGAGCTCGTGCCAGCCAAGCTGCCATAAGATACCCCAAGTATCATAAGCTTAAAGGAGCATGGAGACTGTCTCATTCAGTGTTCTGTGCTACAGCTTATACAGTCCCAAAGAGCAAATAGAGAGAGGTGACCATAGCTAGAAGTTGTTCAAAAAGCAGTAAGCAGGAAAGGGAGTCTTAGGATGATGCAAGAGGAATAATATTATGAAACTCAGAAAAAACAATATTTAGGTGATAAAAGCATTTCCAGGGATGAGCTGGAAGTGATGACTGTATGAAATGCTGTGGTAACATCGATGGCCGTGGCACCCAGTGAGCTGCAGATTTTGCTGCTATCACAAATGAGAGGGGGAGCGGAGCCCCTGAGGTGGGAAGGCTGTAACCTGACTCACAGCTGTCATGTCTGTGACCAGGGCTGCCAACATGCTGTCAGCTCTCATGTCAGATAAGATGAGTTCCCTTCCCCTGGCTCGCTCTCCAGTTTCCACTGCTAGTAGGCCCATGGCCAGCTTATATTTCAGCAACTTGCAGGATAGATCTTCCCATTGTCCCTACCATTGCCTTGCTCTCTCCAGTCATTTCTTATTTTTAGGCATATGTGCTTTTGGCTAATCTGTGCTGCCTAAGGCGCAAGCCCTTTGTGTTCTGTTTTACTGTAGTCTAAAGGAGCCTGAATCCAGAAGATGCCAAAAGACATCAGTTTCCCATGTAGGCGGTGTAAGCTGAGTGTGCTCATCGCCTCCAAAGATGCTTAACACTCTTCTAAGACAGGAGCCCTAAATATCTATTTATCCAAGTCCAGTGCTCACAGGGCAAAGGGCTGCATTTCATTTTTGTTGAGGATTAATACTCAATTTCAAAATGAATTTTCTCCAGCAGTGGTGAATTTTGAGACCGTAACGAATGCACTTTGTTCTAGAATAATGCTTGCTATGTTGACTAGTTCAGATGAACTCCACAGAACTGCAAGCGACTTAAACCAGACTAATAAACTGAATCCATTAAAACTTAAGGAAATAGTTGCAGGGGTCTTTTTCTTTAAAATTACTCTCTGACTTTATTATTATTATTTTAATAACATCTTCCACATATCCTCTCCCTCCACCTTGTTTGCTTTTTACTAGTCAGCATCAGCAATGTTAACTCAGAGTTGCCAATGTTTTGTGGTGTACCCGTGTTTAATTTCATTTACAGGCAAAGAAGTTAATTTAATAATGTGCGCAAAACAGCATACAGATTGCTACATGTTGACAGTGGCTACACTCTGTACACACCTCTATGGGAGCAGAGGTGTTTGTATGTATGTGTGTCTGCATATGTGGGCATGAAGTCCGTAAATACTAGTACACTTACGTATAGACTATTTTGTGTGTGAGTGTGTTTGTACAAAAGTCTGTGCATATTTCTCATTGTGATATGATAATAACAGCTTTAGAATAGCAGCACTGCAACTGCCTGGTACTAGAATATGATACCATGTTGGATTATCTATGTTGTAAGTACACAAATGCAGTGTTGCAGCATGCCAAAATATCTTCAACAAGGAACCTTACTTTACTTCTCTGAGTATCTAAATAAATGATGAAAAATATAAAATACAATTCTTGGAGTACATAAGAGAAGTGCCTACAAAGCATGGCAGATCTCAAGAAAATGTTGATGTTTTTAGTGCTGTCATCCATCACCATAATGAGTGCCAAAACTCCTTTGAAAATTAGCTGTCTGTGATTAGGCAGGTTTCAGAGTGCAGGTTGTTTCTGTATCTGATTCTGAAATATATTAATATGAATGTTATGCTAATTTGTCTACTTTTGACCTAGAGCTTATCTCAAAGATTCAAGAGGATATTGCCTCATTAACTAACTCACTTGCAAAGTAAAACTACCTTCACCTTCTCACTTCATTAGATGGAATTGTTACTTTTTTCTTTTGGGGAAGAGCAAATAAACAAGAGTCCTTCAAGATGTGTTGCTTATTTCAACCTCAAGTATAGTTGTCTTGTGCATACATAATAGAGTTATTAAAATTAGTATTCAGCTCTAATTCTCTCCAGTCTAACTGATAGTGTTTTGATGAGTTTTGGAGTTTCTGTTCTGTCTGGGAATTTTAGTGATGAGGTAAGGCAGACAGACAGCAGCTTGCTTTTCATAAGCTTAGTTGACCTTGCAGGACATAGAAGCATAAAATGTTTATTGTGAAACTGAATAACTGTTCCTAACAGGCAAAGAGTTGCATAAAGGAAGAATAAGAACCAGACACCTTTATAAATATCCATGACTGACCAGGAATTCATGTTGTTATATTTCTGCAGGACAAAATCACCCCTCTTAAAATGCATGATGACACATTTATTGTTATTATTGTAATTTTGATTTCTGTATTATCCTGACATTGCAGAGAGGACATTTTCCCCCCAGAATCAATGGGAGAATTCTACTGCTATGGGAGAGTTGTACTGCTACCCAGGGAGAGGCAGGACACTTCTGCTGGCCAACTTGTTGATCTATGGATAGGTAGAGGGAAAGGCTCAGGAGCAAACCTCTGTGGAAAAGTTCAAAGGCATTTGGCTATGTCCATGTATTCGTTTTGACCAATGGACCAAAAATGTGCTGTTTCCAGTCCTGTCCTGGGGATGTTTTGGATCAGAAATGTATTTCATCCCCAGTGGTAACTCAAATTTCTAGTCAGTATTTTAAAGATTGTGTTGTGTGTACAGATGACTGAGGAATAATTCAGTCAGCGGAGACCTGTGTAGTTGCACCTGAGCAGAAGTGTGTTGCCCTGTGTTACCCTGAGGGCAAACGTAGACCTATTTAAAGCTGCTGTATAGAAAACCTAATATTTTCCAATTCTGTAAAACTTGGCCTTTACACTATGGAGGGGTCTTGGTAGTGTAGTAAAGTAAATGGTTGAAGGTCATTGTATGAATGATAAATATCATGCCATATAGATAGCAGCAGAACCCCCTGATGAAAGTGGAGCCGTGCTTATCTATGCACGCTACAATGTTGTTTATATTTGGTATAAAAACTAAATTACTTGTATATCCTCTTGGCTACCCCTTCCTTCATACGCTCACATATTTCTCATGGCTTTTATAGCACAGAACAACAATGCTAAGAGATAAGAGTATATAAATCTTATTTGGGCCACTGGAGAGAGAAAGTATTTGCATACTTTTTGTTGTTGTTACTGTGTGTTAAGATAATGTAAAGTAGAAATGTAAATACATTCACAAATTAATAATTTCTTAAGAAAAACAACTAACCAACAAACAAAAACCAAACCAAAACACACAGTAAGCAGGCAATATAAAAGCCAAGGCTCAGTCCTGGCTTGGCAGCAGTCAGTTAGTGTTTCAGTCTCGGATATTATGGTGGAATCCGCCAGTGTAGCCAGAGGTAATATTTGCTAAGAAGTCAGTCAGATGTCAGCTTCAGCTTCTTAAAACTGCAGTATGTGCTGCTGAGAATGATGGCACAAATCTGATTCTCTCTTTCATTATTTACAGTTCACAAAAATTTGTGCTGTTTTAATTATCTGTCTGCTATATAATATTTGTGTTGCCATATTCTGGAATCCAAATTTTTGAAAAAAATACACCAATTAATTAGATGCTATTTTCAGGAAGTTGAGGTGGGGGGAGGTGGTGATTGGTAGAGGGAGTCAGTAGTGTTTCTTTTAGCAAAGTAACAATGCCTGGTACTTGTTATCATCCTATTTCTTCTTGGTGCTTTGCAATATGTTCTAAGGAGCAGACGTTATTTACTACAGAAACTTAAATGTCTTTATTGACAAATAGCAGGAGACAGACCCTCGGGAAGAGTGGCTTCATTAGCATGCAGCTTATACTATTTTTCAAGAATATGTTTGAGTCTTTACACTTTTTTTGGAACACTGAAATGTTGATAGTAAATGACAGTGGGAATAAGTGCAGCTGGCAGGATAAAACCAATGGTTTAAAAAACCTCAATCTGTTTTCTTGATCTGTTTTTACCATGTGTGATACAGTCTTAAAAGCTATACATTTTAAAAGATGGATGCAGCATTTATAGTAGTGATTTTTATATTTCCTTTTGCCAAGGAAGGGCAAAGAACTTAATTTTATATCACACAGTTTACAAGCAAGGTATTACAAAGTCCTTTTCCAAAGAACTGCTACTGGGTGAGCACAGAAGCTGTGTGAACGTGACTGCAGTGGTAACTGCTTCATTTTAAATCCTCAGCTTTAGTTTTAGAGCCCGATTTTGGGTAGACATTTTATAGGTGGAAAATGTCAGAGGAGAAAGAGGACAGGAAAGTGACAGAAGGGGGTTTTCCCCACTTGTGTGGGCAGTTACAGCCCCATGGCTCAAGCTTAGTAGTAAATGATGAACAATTGAAGAAATAAATGAAGGCTGTCTCATGCAGACCTTTATTAAATGCCTGGTGAAAAGACCTGCCCGGCTTTGTACAAAATAAGGACAACGTGGATTTGTTTGCATTTGTATATTCAGGCTGCTCAAAGCTATGTTTATAAAGCTAAGCTTGAAAACCCCTCTATGACTTGAGCAACATTCTTATTTTGCTTACAGAGGAATAGAAAATATGGTGCACAGCTTCAATTGCACAAAACGGTAGATTAATTTACATTATTAGGATAGAAAACATAACAATTTTCTTTTGGTATCAGGTGTATAATAGTCAAAAAGGCAGGATCCTATTTACTTCTTTTATAGGTTTTAGATTATGAGACAAAATGTTACTATATATGAAGTTTACATCATCAGAGGTCTGACACACTGATTATAAAAGTTAATGAAAAACTGGCCACTGAGCTTTGAATTATCCATTAAATCTGTGAGAATTGTGCCGTTCCTTCTAATACTGAAACTGGCAATTTGAAAAGCAAGTAGTTTGTTATTTTAGCATTACTGAGTAAAACTATAGTAAACTGTATAACAAGACCTGTAGATACATCTACAGTCAAAACAAAAATTAAGGCTGCTCGGGATGCTGCCTTAGTATGGAATTCAATATAAGGTATAAAAATCTGTAGCATTTCTTTGATTATCTTCATCTTTTCTATTTTATCTCTTTTTTTTAGTCCCGGGAGAAGTGAGTGAGTTGGGAGAACATCAGCTCAAGTACAGGTTCACAGTTACAAGGGTAGGAATGGTTACAATGGTATTTTTCTCACTGATATTTTATCAATCTAATACATGGAAGTTGGGACACAATCACACTTATTATTATAATAGTAAGATGTACCAGCTATATTAATCTGTTTAGCTTAAGATACTTTTATTGATGCTATATCAGTATAACATAATGACGTAGAAAATGATTGCGTCTTAATTTTGAGTTTTCTGGAGGACAGAGATTCTGTTCAATACTGAAGCATCCTGATCTTCTGTATGGAATTTAAATGCATGTGTTTAATGTATGTTGATATTATTTCATATGGAATTTTCTCCTGTTTGGGAGAAATACAAATTGTGTTGAAAAGTGACACTTTTCATGGGGAGGAAAACACATTCCTCAATTTTGGATGACATTTTGGGTCGATAGTTTGTAAACATACATGTGAACGCACTTGCCCTTTCTTTGATAAAGACAACAGATTCATTACCCAGAACAGTGCTTCCGCAGAACAACAACATATAATCATTTTGGGAAAAAAGGTAACAACTTTGTGAATGGTTTCAAACCAATGTTTTTCCCATTTATCTGAAAATGGCAAAATATGTTGCTGTGCTTGCTGTTCTGCTTTAATTCAACCTCCTGATTGTCCAGCAATTCAGACTTCCTGGATTCTTACTTGATAGTCTCTGATTTAAGAAACAAAATAAACATAAGTAATCAAGCCCTTTACTGAAGATTGTGAATTTTTGTATGTGTATACATCTGTGTCAGGTAGGCACAAATTTATTTTTTAAATTTTTAGGCTCTCACAGGACAGGTAGTTAAATGACAGCATTTTGCTTGACAGCACAGGACAAACTGATATAATATAAATGTATTTAGATGGTGCTATCCTCTTCTGTTAATGATTTGTTGTGTTCCATCTGTTAATAATGTATTTGTTTACAACAAATTTTTCCATTCATCTTTAATCTATTAGTGGGTTTTGAGAATTTTTGGCATGTGGGAAGTTAATCTAGAGGTCTCATGGCAACAGCTGGAACACTGGATTGTCTGTGCAGCCTAGAGACAATTTCCAGACATTTAATGTCTTTCTCATATATTGAAGTGGAAAAAATCTTTCTTTGTGGCCAGTCATGAGACTATCTTTGACATCAACTACTTTCTGAGTATGCAAGGACATAATAATACGAATAACGATGAATATCAAGTGTTTTTCAAGGGCTGGCACCCTGCCTCATTACCACATCTGCCAAGATCAGACTTAAGAGAAAACAATCTATTTATGGAGAAGAGAGATCTCAGGCTTTCTGCGAGCAAATCTTGCCATTTTGAAAAGAAAGAACACAAATGAATAGGGAGCTTTGCAAACACAGAACTGTTGTGCTCTGGTTGTGCATTCATTACATCTCAGATGTTCATGGGGAATGGCATTTGATACAGCTTCTCCAATCAGTGCTAATGGAAGAAAGCCCTTTGTGTATGGATACAGGCCACAGCACAACTTTTTACCCTGTCCTTAGGGTACAAATTCCATCTTTTCTTTCACTTTTTGACTAAAAGAGATTCCAAGCCTCTTCCACATTCATTCATCAATGCAGTCCAGATGACTCTGCTATCTCAAAGTCTGTCTTTTCGAAATGGAAATCCATAGTTTATTAATCTTCGTTTAAATTGAATTCACTCATGATCATCCCATTCAAGATTATTCGCTGCAATCAGCTCTTCTTTTCTGTCCTTGCCACTTACCAAAACCACATCTAAAAATAGCATAAAATCGTCTCTTGCTGACTCAGTATATATTTGGTGAACAAATCTGTTTACTATTATATCCTGAAATAGCTGCACTTCAAAACTGTACTTAGCATTAATTATCCAGTCTAGATTAGTTACCCTATATATTTTACTTTCACATTTCACTTTCTAATGCATATAAGCTGTGATATTTGTGTTATAATTAAGCTTCTTAGGATTAGATTTTCTTTTTTCTTGAAAATTATGTATTAAAACCAAGGTTTGATTTCTGACGCTTATTGGCGATTGGAATTTCTGGGCAGTTTTATCCTTTCTTCCCTGCAACAACTTTGAAGACCCAGAACTTCCTCTCTAAGAGTCCACAATCATTGCTGCATTGTCCACTAATTATAACCATGAGATATAACAATTCAATCTTGTTAAGAATAATTTTTTGTCCTCCATGAACCTTCCCCATTTTACAGTCTAACAAGTTTAACTTTACTATCACTCTGTCGCTTAGAGTACCTAGTATTAATTACATTTTCTTCCTAAACAGTTAAGACTAGAGCTCAGTTCAGTGCTTGGAACCAGTGGTGTTTGGATAAGAATATTTTCATGAAGATTTTTCTATTACATTCAGTCCTGGCCAGCACAGAGGCAAAATACATGTCACATACCTTCAACAATGTAAGTCCTCAGGGAGATTGTACAGCTAGGTAGTACAAAAAAAATTAATTTTAAGTTCCAGTGATCATGGTTTAATGTTCCAGTTTTCTACAAATTCCTCTTTCCTTCCCCTTCCCTTTACATTTCTCCTTCCCCTTTCCTTTTCCATTCCCTTCTCTCTTATATTCTTTCTTTTTGTATTTACATGAAGACCAACATCAAATACAACACTGAAGGCTGTTTAGGTATATTAGCTCAGTTCATGCTGGCATCCTCTGTTGTGCACAGAACAAGCAGACAAATATTAACCAGGAATTCTTGTTTCTCTGCCAATTTTTTTTTTTTCTTTAATGAAGGAGTAAAATTATGAAAAAACTAATGGGTGCTCTATTTTTAAGACTTTATGTATTTGTATGTATCACCAGGTATTTTTTGCGTATGACCCCAAAAACCGGGGGGAAAAAAAAAAAAAAATCACCTTATAAAACACTTCATTTTTAAAAACAATGGATTTGGGATTCTCTTTATATGATTTCTACCTACTAGGCTCTTCTGTTCCAATGTGAGGACTACAAAGAAATTTTAAAAATAATATGCATGTAAATTTAAGATAATTATTAATATTTATGTTACTGTGGCCTAAGTTATTATTTCTGAATATTTAATGTTTTCAGTCTTGGAGATAGTCAGAGATATAAGTGTATTTTTATTCTTGTACATTTCAGAAAATGGACTATATAAGGATGAGGAAAAATAAACAGAAACATTGTGGAGAGCATGCTGAGCATAAACTGCAGTTCCTGATAGAACAGAGTCCATGTAATTCTGTTTTCTGATTTTTACCTTTTCTATTAGGTTAGACAGTTTTCTAGACTGAGCATTGTTAGAGCAGTAGTAGCCCAGGGCAGTTGGTACAGGATGAGACATCATATAATCTGGAAGATATAAAGAGGAAAATGACTGAGGAATTTAAATCACAAAGGTTTGTTGGTAGTTGTAGCTGAACTTGTTCAAAGTAATGCAGTCAGATGTAATATGTGAGCAGTGTGTCCAGACAGAACATTCAAACAACAAGGCTGAATATTTACTTTGTGCTCTGTGTTAAGGATAAATGAGTTCTCTGCTGTCAGATTGTCTTGTGTTGTTGTGAAATCAGATCAGTGCCCAGTATTCCCAACATGCCTAAATACAAAAGAATTTTCAAACACACACGTTTTATTCTTTACTTTTCTGTTTCTGTTTATTAGCTTATTAATCTGGGACAGGAGATAATGTAAAAGAGATGTAAGACAGCATCATGGCATGAAGTTCCCACATATTCAAACACAAAAGAGATTTACACCTCCACAAAAACATTCTTCTCTTCCTAGTAAAAATCTATAAATCTGTCCATCCAACCACACATACCCACACTTAAAGCCCATTATACAGTCATTTGTATAAGCACACAGTACCTATAGATTATTAATATCAATTAATATGTTATTGTTATGAATACTTACACATGCACATATCAGTCCATAATCAATGTATACCCATTCATAGAATCATAGAATGGTTTGGGTTGGAAGTGACCTTAAAGCCCATCTAGTTCCAACCCCCCTGACATGGGCAGGGACACCTTCTACTAGACCAGGTTGCTCAAAGCCTCATCCAGCCTGGCCTTGAACACTTCCAGGGATGGGGCATCCACAGCTTCTCTGGGCAACCTGTTCCAGTGCCTCACCACCTCTCTGTGAAGAACTTCTTCCTGATATCTAATCTAAACCTCCCCGCTTTCAATTTAAACCCATTACCCCTTGTCCTGTCACTACAGGCCTTGTAAAAAGTTCCCCTCCTCAGCTTTCCTGTAGGCCCCATTCAGGTATTGGAAGGCTGCAATAAGGTCTTCCCAGAGTCTTCTCTTCTCCAGGCTGAAAAGCCCAATTCTTTCAGCTTTTCATCATAGGAGAGGTTTTCCAGCCCTCTGATCCTCTTCGTGGCCTCCTCTGGGCTAGCTCCAACCAGTCTGTATCTGTCTTATGTTGAGGGCTCCACAGCTGGACGCAGCACTCCAGGTGAGGTCTCACCAGAGCAGAGTAGAGGGGGAGAATCATCGTGACCTGCTGGCCACGCTTCTCTGGATACAGCCCAGGATACAGTTGGCTTTCTGGGCTGCCAGCGCACACTGCTGGCTCATGTCCAGCTTTTCATCCACCAGTACCCCCAAGTCCTTCTCCTCAGGGCTGCTCTCTATCCATTCTCCACCCAGCCTGTACTTGTGCTTGGGATTGCCCCGACCCAGGTGTAGGACCTTATGGGTAATAATTCATAAAATCGTTTTGCAGTGTTCCAAGGCTAATTTTGAAATGTCCTTCATTAATGCAGTGGTACTGTACAAAAACCACAGAAATTAGGAACTGAAAATTACAGAAAAGTAATGGGACATATGGTCTAGTAAAAATGGGCTCCGTCCATAAACACGCCTTTCTGCTGGAAATCCTGGTTCAATGTTACATGTGTGCGTATATTTTTCCTGTAGTAAGCAAGGCTCCTGTGACGTCATTTGACAATGTTTATGTGTCCATAAACATGAATTTATTAAAAAATATATAGCACTACATAATCTTTTCAGTGTTCACTGACATATGCCCAACTTTACTGCAGCTTTTTGTTTTGAGAGATGATACCATGATTCTAATCCAGAGGAAGTAGACCCAGGATCTTTCATCAGCTAATGTGGGTAAAAATGAAAAAAAGACCCAAACAGATAGAGATTAAGTTTCAGAATTGTTACTGTAGAAACCTGTTTGCTCCCTTCACCTTAAATTCTGGAGTATCCATCCAAAACAGTTTTGTGAACCTACACATTCTGATAAAGACTGTCATGCTAACTCAGCTACCTTATCAGGCACCAGAAAATCTACACTGGAAGTGTGAATATCCACAAAACAACCAAAACAATATCCACAAAAAAACCAAAAACAACCTAAACAAACAAACAAGCAAAACAAACAAATAACTATTAGATTGGGAAAATTTAGAAATAAAAAATAAAGACATAGGAATCTGAGTTTCTTAAGTTTTACTACTCGCAAAACTACTTATTTTTCTTGTTTGTGGATTTAAGGACATATGACCGAGCTGTCAGAGGAACATGGAGGAGACAAAATGAAGCATGAATTGTGCTGTCTGATTTAGTCAAGCATCTCAGCTCTCCAGTGCTTTCAAGCAACCAAATTGTCCAAACAAAATAAGTTGCTTTTGTTCTTTTGTTTTTGTCTTAACTAAGAAAATATGACTTCACTTTCAGTTGTACAGGACAGAATAAAATAAGGGACAGTGCAGCTTTCTGTTTTAAAGCTTCAAAATATGTTTATGAAAAGAGACTTGTGTACAGTAATATACACACGAATGTTCAAGGTGACGTTATACTGGATGTGGAGCTGTGTCTTCTATGCCCTCTTGAAACAGGTTGGTTTGGCCTCCATTTCTTAAAATGGAACTAGCATGGGTGGATGTGTGTAGAGAAAGAAACTGTATGCCAGTGTGGCTGTATTAGGGCAGCCAATGTATAGATTGTAGCTGTTAAGTTTCTTTCGCTGATCTTTTAGAAAAAAAGCAGGGTTAGTCCCAAACTCTTGAATAATTCTGTACAGATGGTTTCAGCAATTTTCTTTACATTATTTTGAAAATTATGCTAAATTCTGACTATTTATATATATTTTTATTTCTACCTTATCTATTGCCCCACTTACTTGCAATTCCAGGAGGGTGCATGTATAGTTTTCACAAGTGACTTTTACAAGACACTGTTGGTCCATGGATCATAGGCAGAAAAATACCCCTTGAGATTACCCAATCAAGTTTAACAGAGTAGTGAATGAAAATAAATACAAGTCAGTCAGGAACCTGGTAACAGTGACATATTTTAATGTGTTTCCATTTCCTTTGGTGTGATGTTCTCATACAGAGAGCCATAAGTTGTTTCATTTAATGATACTTCCTTAAGGTATTTTCCAAGTTAGTGGTTAAAAGAATTCCAAACCAGTAATTTTCATTTTCTATGGTTAATAGCCCACAGCAGATATCTCTTCTATTAATTTACTCACTTGTCCTTTGAATTCAACAAAACTTTAAACACCTATAGCACCTTCGAAAAAGATGCTTCCATGCTTGACGATACATTGTATGAACAACTTCCTCCTTTTCGCTGTTTTGTTGTCTCCCGAGTTCATTTGATATCCCCCTGTAAGGCAGTAAGCAGTCAGCCTTCATTAAGTGTGACCAAGGAGCCACTGTGGTAATACTCTTGCTTGTTCCCACTGGCTTTAAAAAAATTTCCTTCTATTTTGTAACATGTAACTCTGTTCATGCTAATATATATTTTTTATTTCCTCTCTGCCTCCACATTATTTAGTCCTGCTCTGAGAAAATCTATATGAAAGAAAAAAAATGGGTTGGCTTCTGAGTTCTTTTGTTGTTATATTTCAATCAGCAGCTCACTTTTTCTATGTTAAAGTGAACCAGTATGTTACTGTGCCCTGGTATTATATATGTAAGCATGTACTTATATACATGTGTGAAAACATACATGTTTCTGTAGGGGATCTGTCCACACAGGCTAAATAGGCTGTGTTTACATTAGATTTTTTGGGATGAAACAGCAGTGTGCTTTGGAAGCAAACATCCTAGTTGTCTCCTTATATTGTATGTTGATTCAGATTCAGGAAGGTTTTACATAACATTCTATGAGTCTTTATTCAAGTCCCTTGGTAATTATATAATTTTAAGCAATATCCATTTTTCACTGCTCATTTGAAATTATAATGTGTTCTTACACACCATCTCATATAGCTGGTTTTACTGCAAGCTTACTATAAGAGTAAGTTTTCCATTGTCCGTTTTGTTTCAAATGTTATTTCTATCAATTGTAGGACCTGTAAATTCACTGCTTTGAAGACTAACAGGTATGTGTGTAGAAAAAAATTGAAACTAAATTAATGGAATATAATGTTATCAGTGAAAAAATATTCAACAAAATCTAACTGGACTCTCAAAATGATAAATGATGCACCTTTTATTGATTCCCTTCACTGTATCTTTGTTATTAGTTCTGGAAGTATAAGTGAGTGCTCATGACCAAAAGTAAAGGACAAGTTTGAGATAGATGCACTAAAGGAAAGGACACATACATGCAACTTAGTTCTTAGCTATAAAACCAAAATACTCAATTAAAGTGGTCATTTTGCCAGTCATACTTTGTTGAAAAATTATTTTACCAAAGGATAGTGCCATAAGTCATTGATTTATTTCTCCTAGTGATCTTCACCACGATAATGCAGGAGTGCCTAACCTGTTTACTACTGAAACTGTGTGCCTGAAATGTTCCAACGCTGTCACTGAAAGGTCTGTAGGAGGCAGTTTGTCATTAGTGACCACTTTAAAGTGGCCATGTTCATTCCACCTGAACTTTGTGTGACTTTTGGTTATAATGACCGTTTGGCAAAAGAATTTTATCTGCCCCTTTGGAAGTTGTTTAAATATGTTCCATTGTTTTGTGGATCTTTCTTGTTTGCAAGTATGCTCAAGATACAATGTAGGTTCAAGGACTGTTTACTCATTAACCTCTGTTTAGAGATTTGGGAGATTAATGTGGATTCTTCTAGAATTTATTGCAGATTTCTGCTGATGCTTTTGTATACAGTAATCCCGAGGTTAAATACAGAAAAGTAAAATGTTTAATATATTGTAATGTAAAAAAACCCTAAACAAACAAAAAAACCCTAAACAAACAAAAAAACCCGCACCAAACAAACAAACAAGAAAATCCCAACCGCCAACCTTTGAGGTTTAAGTTTAAATTCCTATAGATTTCTAGGTTGGGGATTCAGCTTCTCCATATATTGTGTTAATATATAATACAGAGTTCCCACAATAGGGAGGAAGCAGAAAAATATTATTGCTTTGTCTTTTTAAACCTTCTCTTTTCACTAACATTTTGAGATTTTGACACTTGCACAACATAATTTTTTCTTCAGTGGTTAACACTTAATCCCTCTAATATGTTCAGCTATCCCTGATTTTGCATAAGCACAACATAAATCTATCATAAATCAGTGTATTTATACTGAAAATAAATAATACCATTTTATCCATCATGAAAGGTAAGGACAACACAAAACAACAATAGTTGAAGATGTATGTTCTTTCAACACATACTTTGTTGAGATGTCATTAAATGCAGCCGGGTATTAAAAGGAAAATAGTAGGAACATTTTATCAAGAGTTTTAACAAAATCCTCAGAAGACATGAAACAACAGATTACTAAACTGAAATCCAGTAAGTGGGCATTTGACTTATGAATTAGCTGTTGTAAGTTGAAAGGTTGAATAAATTAAATAAGAACTATGCTAGTGAGGAAAGTAAAATAACAGAAGGATGCTTAGACTTCTGACAGTTTAAAGTATAAGACATAAATCTTTAAAACTTTACATCCACATCACATGGTGGACATACTGTAGGACCAGGGCCTGTCCCCATTCTCTGTGTTCTTGGGGAATTGGGTTATTAACATTTTTGTCAAAATTCACAGTGGTTTATTAAAGACATTTTTCCCCACTGAAACTGCCATTCCACTCCCAGCATACACACCCCCATGCATTACCCCACCGACTCTCCCAGCCTCCCAAATCTGCCCTGCCAATCTCAGGCCAGCACCTTGCCCAGTTGTAGAGAAGTCTGGTGGAGTGTGTCAGGGAACAGTCGAATCTAAACCCCTGTTTTTTTTTTTAAGGAGAATGTTTCAGCTGCTACCATCACTGGTACTTTACTGGCACTTTTTTTGTGATCAGCTGTTAGTTCAAAACTGAATCTTAAATAGATCTACAAATGTGACTCTCATTCACTTTCTGGGACTAGTCAGGAACAGGGATGTGGAAGAAGACGGCAAGTGTGGAAAGAGGTAGGAGGGAGAGGGATAAAGTGGGGAGCAGAGGTTTGTACAGTATAGGGGTTATATTCCTCTTATGTTCTTCAAACAATAATGGCTCCAAACTTGAATGCAGTTTACTGCTGGTTTTTTAGCAACATTAATATGAACTGAAAAAAAGCTGACAGAATGGAAGAAACCTTCAGCTTGAGGAGCTGCTAGCTGGCAGTTGTTCAGTGGTCGTCCAGTGCAGGACGGCACAGGTCTCCAGGGTGGCCTTGCAAAACCATGGCAGACCTGTCATCTTGTATTTCAGACTTTTTTCTGAAAACCCCCATGCTGCTGGTTCTGTAAATACTGTGCTGCAGATGTTATTGAGGTACCAGGTATTTGTGAGGCCGCCAAGTGAGGAGGTCATCATGTGCAAATGTACCCGTCCCTGGTTTTGTCGGGTCTGTAGAACAGCAAAGTGCCTGCTTGCCTCCCACAACCAGATCCACCCGTTGTCATAGGGAAGCTGTGGGTGTCAGGACAGCCGGGTCTGCTGTCAAAAGTTAGTATGGCAGAGAGCAGAGCTTTCACTGCCAAGACAGTAGTCGGGGCAGCAATACTGAGGGACGCATGGCTGTACGGACGTGATTGTGAAGGGACGAGTGGCTGCTCAGGGCACCTGTGAGGAGAATGCTGGTGAGGCCTGGTCATGACTAGGGTGCAAGGGAGGCCTGAGTTTTGAAAGGGCAGATCTTTGGGGTAGGTCTGGGGACAAGGACCGCTCCTGCTCTGCATGGCTGGGGGCAACCCTATGCTACCTGGCCCAGGAACTGAAGGGTGATTCCCAGGGGCCTGCCAAGAACCAAGTAGATGTAAACCAATGCCTCAGTAAAAATTCTGGGTCTGCCCTTGGGTTTGGAGAAATATGCTTAATATTTAGGATCTGTTAAAAGCAAAAAGCATTTAAAAGCAAATAAACGTGTGAGATCAAAATTTATCCTTTCTACCGGAATACGTTTCTGCCTTTTGTTTTCTTGCATCCAAAGAAGGAAGCCCTGAGGGTGAAAATTTAGGCTGCAGAATATGCAGGATTTAATAGTTGCAATAATAGTGCTTTTTTGTGAATTATTTCAAATAGGTTCATTTAAAATCCTAGAAGATAATTGCATATCTCAGTTATGTAATAAACACCCTTTTTATTTAGCTCATGCAGTGTTTTTCCTTGACTTTTTAAATATAAACAACTACACAGTGGAAATGATTTGTAGGAAATTCGTTTTTGTTCTAAAACTTGAGGAATAGCAAATGACTTATTACTGGAGCAAATTTTCCAGTGCTGAAAAATAGAAACCCCATCAAAACTGTTTACTAGCAGAAGAAAGTGTTGGCTTTTTGCTGAATTTTTTAACTTTCTATTAGCAGAGCAGGCTTTGGCTGTGTTTCATACTTTGGCTTTCTCTGTAAAATGGTGGAACAATTTATTAAAAGTTTGCTGTCTCTTGCTTTTCTGTTTGCAATAAATTTTTGCTAATGAATGATAATATTTTCTATCTAGATTTGTTAATGAGTCTTTCCTGGAATTCTTCAATGTGAACTCATGTAGTGACTGAAAATAAGTCCTTCAGAAACATACCTCATAAAGTGTTACTTATACCAAGACTGTCCCCAGAGGGAAAGTATGAAAGTTTCTATGTTTTATCTTAAACCTAGCAATGTAGCACTTTTTGATTGCTGCATGCCGTAAAATTGAGACTAAGTGAACGGCTGTTTTCCAAGTGTGGTGTCATGAATTGAAGTTAGTGCTCAGAGGACACTGAGATTTCTGTAGAACAGTAGATTGGCTTGCAAAATAATGGGAAAGAAAGCTAGTTGGGATTACATTATTTAGTCTCTAGCCCTGGGCTAGTTTAATTTTATAATACTCTTATTTTCAGTGCAAGAATATCTATTCCTAATTTTTTAAAGTAATATCACCTTTTCTTTATCTCCTACTAAAAATCTTTAGACTTAATTATGTCCCAGGTGATTTAAACAAAGAGAAGACCTGGCTATTTTAATTTATGGCCCTATAAACTGTATATGCATTGAATGAGTCAAAACCTCTGCAAATAAAGTACAAATCTGAATGAAGAGAGATTTAATTTACTTTTTTTTTTAAAAAGTGCTGTTACTAAACCGGATGGTGCAGTATGTCCTGTGGTTCTTAAAGAGATTAATCAGATTGTTTCCTGTATTGAATATGTTCTTAACTAGTTGCTATGACAATCCTCTTCCATTTTCTTCCTCCCTTATAGACTTATCTCTTTTTGATTCTATAGAGGGAGTTTGCCAAGGTAAGAAGTAAGAAGTTTCTCCTTTTTTTCTACTTCAAGGATTTTATGTTCTGAAAAAATGTTACAGACAAAGCCTTAGATTTCTTATGTGTCTGCTCTTCTGTCTTTTAAGATTTAGAAATGAAATATGCAGGATTTTAGTCTTTACAAAAGACACAAGCAATAATTTTTCACTTAAGAGAGACTAAATGTTCTGGTTGTCATGAATCAAACCTCTGTTGACTATTAAAACTATTTCTTTAAGAATTTACTGTAGGAAGTGCTACATATACAGAGCCCACAGTGCCTATGCAAGATAGCTTTAGTGACTATTTTACACAGTTGCCCAGCAGGAGTTTCAGTGGTGTGATTATGCAGAGAATGTCACAGAAATCTGTTTTTAAAAAGTGCTTGATGAAAAGAATGATGTAGCTGGAAGGAAGAATAAAGTCTGGCTTTACCTTTTGCTAACTCAGATTTACTTGTTTCTTGTTCTCAAATGTTGAAAGTGTGGATACTTTAAAATTTGAAAGCAAGTTTATAGTTGGTTTCTCTGAAAGTTCTTGAAAAAGATATACCTAAATAATTTTGTTAAAAAAGTGACTTTAACAGGTTTAAGTGTTGGAAGGATTTGGTTTTGTGGAGGGATTACTTGAAGCTTTTAAGAGAAGGGGTAAAAGCAAGTAGAGGTTTAGTCTGTCCTTTCTTGTCTAAGTAGGGAAGGTATGCTGTCAGATTCACAACTCTGAAGAAAGAAGGAAAATATTTTTAACAATTCCTTCATCCTTTCTGTTTATAAATCTGAACTATGCATTTCTATTATTCTGCTCTTCTTACATTTCACATGGTCTTTTAAACTCAGAATAGGCTACCTGTTCTTTGTTCTGAAATACATTTTACTGTTTTTCTTTGTGATCTTTTCTTGATGTTCCTTAACATCGTCACCTTCAGAACCAACTTCTTCCTGCAGAGATCAGAGAAATATTGAAAAAAAGAAGCAAAACAATTATCATTAAGCATCTAAAACTCCAAATGGATTGGAAAGTATGTCTAGTAAACTAAAATATTGTTACACTTACGTTTATCTTAAATGTTTTTCTTAAACTCTCTAGGCCCTGATTAATTTGCTACCTTTTCTCAAAAATGATTCTTTACTTGGACTAATTTTTGCGATGTGCCTGGGAATTTTTTTGGATAAGAACAGAAGTATAGTCATACTGGATAATCCTTAAATTCAGCAAGGTAGGATCTGACAGTGGCTATTAGTAAATGTGAATCAGAGTGTAGTAATTACACTACATGCAAAATTTCCTCTCAAACTCCAAAAGTTTGTGGCTCAAGGACTATCTGTGCTAGAGGTTATTTCCTCACAAATATATTTATGATTAATTTTTCCTCCCAAGAACTTAACCTGTAGGACTCGTCTGAATTTTCAGCATTCACATCACCCTGCTTCAGGAAATTCCACAGCTCAGTGATGAGAGGATCCTCTATTTTATGTTTTGCATTCAACACCTGCTAACTTTACTAGTTTTTATGCAGGAAGATATAATAATTCTTTCGTCATTTTATTTATGCCACTCATGATTTTATTGATGATTTATTGCATCTCCTATTATTTTTAAGTCTTCAAGCTCAGGAGTCCTAGGTGATTAAGTGCCCTTATAGACACAATTTCATACCTTTCACATCCTTGTTTTCCCTATTGAACCTTAATCACTTCCATGTTTCTCTTTCCAAGTTGGACATCAGACCTGTACACAATTTCAAGTTGTGGTCTCTTACAAAATTATACAGGGTGCAATAGTTTTTCCTTTCTTTACTATTTATGTTGTGTTGTTTGTTTGTTGGGTTTTTTTTCCCCACCCACCACCAAATATTCAGTTTAGACCTGCTATCCCTACAAGATCTCATTACCAAAAAGCAATAGGCATCTTAGAGTTGATAATTTCATATATCAAGCTAGAATTATTTTTGTGTGACACTTTACATCTACCTATCTTTAATTTCAACTGCCATTATCATTAACAACTGTCTCCTTTGATAGGTCCCTTGACAGTTGTTCACGCAACCATAATCTCTTCCACCAACCATAATAACTTGGCATCATCAGCAATGGGAATGCAGAGAAGTTATACACCACAGCTAGTAGACAAGGTATTTTATTTCTGAATTATACTAAAATGCTGGATGAGTATCATATGAACTTCACAATATGTTGCCATTCATTTAATCTATTCAGTCCAGAATCCCTTCACTCTGCATTTTGATTTGATTCAGATCCTCTGCTGAGAAAGAGTAGATTGACCTTGTCATGGCCTAGCTCGAGCCAGCAACTAAGCACCACACAGCCACTCACTCATACCACCCCAGTGGGATGTGGGAGAGGCTTGGAATGAAAGTGAGGAAAAGACAGTTTTAAAAAGCTGCTTGCACAAGGGAAACAATACAAGGAATTCATTTACCACTTTCCATTGGCAGAGGTGTTCAGCCATCTCCAGAAAAGCAGGGCTCCATCATGTGTAACGGTGACTTGGGAAGCCAGGTGCCATCACTCTAAATGTCTCCCCCCTTCCTCCTTCTTCCCCCAGATTTATATATATGCTGCACAGCACATCATATGGTGTGGGATGTCCCTTTGGTCAGCTGGGGTCAGTTGTCCCAGCTGTGTCCCCTCCCAGCTTCTTGTGCATCCCCAGCTTGCTCGCTGGTGGGGTGGTGTGAGGAGCAGAAAAGGCCTTGACTTTGTGTAAGCCCTGTCCAGCAGTAACTAAAACATTCCTGTGTTATCAACAGTGTTTTCAGCAGAATTTCTAAACATGTCGCCATACTAGCTACTGTGAAGAAAATTAACTCTATCCAGCCAAAACTAGCACAGATCCAAATTCCAAAATAAGAATTAAATAATTTAATCTTTCAGCTCTCACCTTACATTTTGCCATTTCTGGCCCTCAGAGGTTCTTCACAGACTTTTGCCTTGTTTCCAAAAAGAATCTATTGCTTTTGTGATGATATGGAGAAACCAATGTTCTTCTTGCTCTTAAAGCAGCATATGTTTAATATCTCTATCTTAATTTTTTATTATAAGGAGCTTTTGAATAACTGTTCTGTTTGTCTTAAAAAAAAGCTTGCAGATATTTGGGAGAAAGCACACATTAATGCAAAGCCAAAAAGGAATGTTTCTGCATGTTCCTATAACACCTCTAGTTAATGTATGTGTGGATGAATTTCGAGTGTGAGCAATGCTGCATGCCTTTCTCAGATATGATGGAGAAAGTTGCATCACAGATAATTCATTTTGTGTTCAAATTGTTCTTCTCATTGAACATGGGCTTCACATTGACTGGGCATTTGATCCCAGGCATTTGGTAAATCCAAAAGAAACTTGGACTCCCTTCTCTCAGCTGGCAGAAGAATAAACTAAGTTTATTTTCAGCATAGTTTGGGTTGTCTTTAGAGTTACACAACCTACAACTCTTAAAACAGTGTCTTACCGATTTTTCTATATAATCATAACCTGCAGAGACCCTCTGGATAGTACAATTTGCTCTTCCATTAAGTGGCTACTCTTTTACTTTCCCAGGCTGGATGAGACCTGTAAGATAGCCACTGTATGGCTCTAGGGCAAGATAACACCGATGAACCAACGAGCCATACATGTTTCTGTGAATACAGGTAATTTTTCTGTGCTGGAGACCATATCACAGAATCAAGAAATGGCTTGGGCTGGAAGCATGCTCTAAAAATCATCTAGTCCAAACCTCCTGCACAACTTCCTTGACAATTCAGGCACAGGAATAGTAAATTTAAGGTTGTTTTGGTTTTTTTTTATTGACACTGTGCTATATAGATAAGCAAAGCACATTATGTTTTATGAATACAGTTTCTTGCCAGTGTCACGCAACTGTCTTGTTTTCACCTTCAAAGAAAGGCTAGATTTTCTCACAGCTGCTTTCTGTAATTGAAAGGCTCAGATTTGAGAGAACTGCTTTATTTTTCCTTTGCTGTAGTTAAATTACTTAAATTGACACCTTTCAGAATCTATTTCTCCTATGTAAGAGTCCTCTGTGGTAGCTTTTTGTTTCCTGCCTGAGCATTACCCCAGATTTAGTGTAGACATTGTAACAAAGAGTAGGCAGCTGTAGCTGTGCTTTTCTAATGTCAGACAATCTCAGTCAGCAAGCCTGTTCTTCCTCTATAGATTATTCTTGTTTGTGTTTGGTTTTCTGTTCATAGTGGAGCCTCAAGAGATATAACACAAGCCCACCTGCAATGTCTAAACCTTTATGTAGTTGAGTGCCTGTAGAAAACCAAAACATGCAAATCCCATATTGGGTGGCTAGTACAAACAAGGCTGGTTTCCACAGTGCAGCTTTGAACAACTGTAAGTATTCCTGTCCTGTTACATTTAAAATAATATTTCTATTATATATGGAATACACTTAGACATCTCATAGGTGAACATAATGGATGTCATGATCATAGAATCATAGAGTACCAGGTTGGAAGGGAGATCAAGGATTATCTGGTCCATCCTTTCTTGGCAAAAGCATGTATGGGACAAGAAGACCCAGTACCCTGTCCAGCAGAATCTTTAAACTGTACAGTGTTGGGGAATCCACTACTTCCTTGGGGAGGTTATTCCAATGGCTGATTGTTATAATTGTGAAAAATTTTCCTCTTGTGTCCAACCGGAATCCTCCCAGGAATAACTTGTACCCATTACCCCTTGATTTTCCAGGTGAAACCCTGTAAAAAAGGAGTTTCCGTCTTCTTTGTATCCACCCTTTAAATACTGGAACATGGTGACAAGATCTCTCCTAAGCCTTCTTTTCTCAAGGCTGAACAAAGCAGTTCTCTCAGCCTTTCCGCATATGGTAGGCATCCCTGATCTTCTTTGTGACCCTCCCCTGGACCTTGGCCCCCTCCCCTGGCCCTCCCCCAGCCTGTACACATCTCTTTTGCACAGCGGGGACCAAACTGAATGCAGTATTCCAGGTGTGGCCCGACAAACACTGAGTGGGATAATGGTTTCTTCACCTCTGCTGGTGATGCCCTTGTTGGTGCAACACAGCATCCCTTTGGCTTTCTTTGTCACAGCAGCACAGTGTCCACTCATGTTGAGCTTGCTGATCACCAGGACCCCCAGGTCCCTTTCCACAGAGCCGCTCCCCAGACAGGTATATTCCAACCTGTGCTGCATTCCTGGATTATATGTTTTCCCAGGTGCAAGACCTTACACTTGCCCTTGTTGAACTTCATAAGATTCTCGTTAGCCCACTCTTCCAGCCCACCCAGGTCCTCCTGCAGGGTGTCTCTCTTTTCCAAAGCATCCACTTCCCCATTCAGTTTGGTATCCTCATGAAACCTCATCAGGGTACACTTGATCCCATCACCCAGATCACTTATGAAGGTTTTAAATAGCATTGGGCCCAATATTGATCCCCGGGGGACCCCACGTGTAACAAGTTGCATATTTGAAAAGAAGCTATTTACCACCACCCTCTGGTGTGGCCTGTCAGCCAGTTCCCACCCACTGCACAGACCACTTGGTGGTGTATGCTGTAACACATCAGCTTCTCTAGGAGGAGGCTGTGGAAATTGTATTGAAAGCATTGGAGATATCCAGGTAGGCAGTGGCCACCGCTCACCCATCAACTGAGCAGGTTACATTGTCATAGAAGGCAATCAGATTTGTCAAGCATGATCTGTTTTTGGTGAATCTAAGCTGGCTTTTCCCAATCATGTGCTTCAATTGACTTGTGATAATCTGCAGGATTTGTTCCATAACCTTCCCAGGGACTGAAGTAAGACTGATGGACCTGTAATTTCCTGGATCTTCCTCTAAACCCTTCTTTTTGATGGGGTGACATCAGCCTTCTTCCAGTCTTCTGGGACATCCCCCGGTCTCCATGGTTTTTCAAAGATTATGGAGAACAGCCTGACAACAATGTCAGCCAGCTCCCTTAACACCTTCGGCTGGATAACATCAGGGCCCGTTGCTTTCTTGGGATCAAACTCCTGTAGTAGTTCACATACCAACTCATCTTTTACTGACAGTCAGTCTGTGTTTATATCAACCTGGATTTTGTTCAAGCCAATGGGGTCTCTGGCTCCATTTAGTGACCTTATCTTTAAAGGGGATGAACTGGTTTTGTACTTCCAGGAGAGTGTTCTTGAAAAACTCATAGCACTCACTAGCTGCTTTATCCTCCATGGAAGCTTCCCATAGAATCCCTCCCAACTGAGCTCTGAGTGAACTTAATTTTGCTTTTCTAAAACCTAAAAACTTTGTCTTAGTACTAACCTTCAGTGTGCTCAGCAGGATACCAAACTCCACAATATTGTGGTCACTGCTGCCATACCTAACCAAGATATTACAAAGTAGATTTTCTTGGTTTGTGAGTAGCAAGTCCAGCAGTGCCTTGTTCCTGGTTGGCAAATCTAACATATGTATGAGGAAGCAGTCCTCTGCACATTACAGGAACTAGATAGATGACATGTGAGCTGCTGTATTGTTCTTCCAACAAGATTCTGGGTAGTTGAACTCATAAGAAAACATATTCACCAGGTTCTGTTGACCCAACGCTTGCTTAAGTGACCCAAATATTGCTTCATTGGCCTTATTGTCTTGGTCTTGCCTACTGTAAGGTCCCCACTGGAGATGACCCTTCTGATCTTGACACTGAGGCATTCAGTAGGGCTTCCGCAATCGCCATAATTGACTTCTATACACTCAAGTTTCTCCTTAACATAGAGCTCAGCTACTCCTCCTCTTCTTTCCTGCTTAATTTTATGAAACAGCCTATAGCCATCCATCATGATCCTTGAGTCATCTGAGTCATCCCACTATGTTTCAGTTATTCCTATGGTATTTTAACTTTCTGACTGGGTGAATGATGAGGAATTAGAAACCGTTAAGAATGCTTGTTGGCCCTAGCGAGATGAGAAACAGAAAGAATCAGTGCTAGTCAGTCTATTGTGCAGGTCTCAGTAAAGGTGATAAAACATTTTTCTCAAGGTTCACTTCTCCAGGTTGACCTGATAACAATGCTGTTTACATGTTTATTCTTAAATGAACTGCATATATCTTGCATGCTTCTTTCTCATTCCTTTCCAAAGTGAATTAAAAAAAAATTAAAAAATCAAATTTTCTTCTAAAGCAGTTTCCCCAGCCTGCACCTGGATCCTGGAGAGCTGGTGGGTTTATGCCATTGCTCAGGCTCAGGCTTCTCTTGCTTTTCTAAAATATCCTTTGATAAATTTGGAGTTCTCATGATTTGTGAATCACAGCTTTTTAAATAGATGGAAATTATGCTTGCAGGAGAGGTAGCAGTTTCTGCTCCTGCTGTTCTTGCAGGTGAGTGGGATCACAGAGCCCAGAGCTAACTTCCCCCAGAGCCAAGTCAGCAGCCAGAAGGCAGTAGGAGTCTGTTTTTCTAGAGAAAATGGGATCCTTGCCTCTGCAGGAGGCAGCACATCTAGCTGAGTGCTGAGTCCAGCAGGAGCTCAGGAACAGAAGCAGCCACTTTTTACAATGAGGAGAGACTGCTGTGCAGCAGGGTGGTGACAGCTGAATCCCAGGAAAGGCCCTTCCAGAGGACCTTTAAGAGTGTAGTACCCCAGTATTCCCCAAATGCGTGGTGGCACTTTGGTGACAAAGAAACCCCAATCCAAACCCTAGGAAAGGTATCACTTTCCTGCTTATTACTTAGTCTGACCATATAATGGCTTCCTAGTCACACGTTGTGCTCTATACCCTGCTTCATATGTTGCTTTTTTGTTTAAAAACCATGGCAAGTTAATATAATAATAAATAAACTATGCAACAAAGTTGAGCGATGTGAAAGATTTACATTTCCAAAGTAAACTGTGACTTTTTAATACACATAGGAACCTTCTCAAAGCATTGAAGACAGATTTTTAAAGAAGTTAGGTCTGTATGTGGATATTCAAGTGGCTGTGCTATCCTCACTCTCTTCCTTTGGCCATGGATAAATGTTTCCACAGCTGCAAATCATCTGGAAGCGATATCCAGAAACCTACTGACACCTGTGTTACTACCTCTCTCTCTCTGTGCTCTGATTTAAGTAGAGAGTCCTTCTCTAAGTTTTAGTTTCTCAGTAGGGCAAGATAGGTCTGCAAGTCTTTCCATAGTATTGAAAACTGTGAGTACTAAAAGCTAAGCTGTAAAGCAGAGGCTCTGCAGATTGGGTGTTGTGGTTTTTTGGGGTTTGTTTTCTTTTTTTTTGTAATGCAGTGCACGGAATTGAATTGAACCTGAAATGGTGCCCTTAAGAATCATGCCAAGACACTGATTCCCTCAGCTACTGACAGGTGTTACGTTGTGATGGTGTGACGGCTGTGTTGGTCATTTCCCAGTGCTGCAGCAATTATGTCTGGTGACTCACATCACAGGTGAGTAAAATTTGTGCAATAGTATATTGTTTTGGAATTAAGCAGGAAGGTGAATTTAGCTTTAAGCTGGAAAAAAATCTTACTGCCTTGAGTATATAGTTTGAGTGGGAATGATAAGGAAAAAAAGTAGGTCAGTATGCTTTGTAATAATGGTGCAATTCCTCTATAGACCCTTTCACAGTAGTTTTTAGGTACTTTATCAACTTTTCTACATTGTATGTAAATTATCATCATTATTACTTAAAAGAATTCAGAAACACTCATGGCAATCAATAGGAAAACTCATTTTAATTCCCTTTCTTTGGCAAATGCTCAGTTGATGGTGTAAGAAAGGGAAATATCTATTTTAATCTTGTTTGTTGGCTTTCAAATAATCACCCTGCTAATATTTGAAGGTGACTTGCATATCTTTATATAATATCAGATGTGGATTTTGTATGTGCTTTTGGTGGTTACTCTCATGGATCTATGTAAAAGCATCAATAGCTATTCTTCAGCCTTTTACTGAAAACTTTTTTCCTGCTCTTTACTGTAGGTAAGAAAGATTGACCTAAATAATTCCTTCGTAAGAGACTGTAGAATGTGGGACATGTAGTGCCCATTGCAGTGTTTCTTGGGTATTCTGAATTGCTTCAAATAAGTCATTAAGCTCTCAAACAGCAAAATAATTGGAAATAGTCTCATCCCAAATAACTAAAATTAAAATCAGGTCTAATGACATGATCAAATGTGTTGCCAAAACCATTTAAAAAATTAATTCTTATGCTTTAAATGACATGTTTTACTGTAAAATACTTTCACTTAGAATATTCCGGTGACGCGTCACCTAGATTCCACCTTAAAGCTTTCATTTTATCTTTCTCTATGTAGGTTATACAGTGAACAGCATTTGGATCAGAAGTCTCATTGTGCATATTAATCTGAGGGGGATTTTTTCACTGCTCGTATGCAGGTTTTGAGACAATGATTTAAAAGGGCTGATGGGATTTTTGGTATGTCCTCTATGAATAGTTAGTATAATTGCCATGAATTTGGCCAGGTGTAGCTAAATAATGTTTCAGGCAAAGAAGGAAGAGCAAAGCTTTTTACACAATAATTTCCTGGGTAAGGTTCAAAAAAAAATGAAAACTCATCAGAAACCCTGCTGGGATTCCATCAGCAAGCATTTATTTGCTGTTGCTGGTACACCTGCTTACATGGTAATAATACACTAGTGAGTTAAGTTGCTATGCCAATGCAAATTAGCTTTATTTTGCATCAAACACTAAATTTTAAAACATATGAGGAGTAAAAAAACCTGTAATGCCACTAGATGGATGCAGGAAACTGAAGGGACTTGAAAAAAAAACCTGCTCATTTACTCTGTCCTTTCCTATTGCCGCTCTTCTGTATGCTGATATATCCCATAAGAGTACCTAGTCTATTTATAGTATGTATCTGGAACATATGCTTTTCTCCTCTGCTATAACTAGATTTTCTTCAGCCAGAGCCTTGCCATCTATAATATTAATTTTTTTTCAAAGATGATCCCATATTTCAGTCTAGGGACATATTTCTCAAAGTGGTGTTTTCTGTCTGTTTGTTTAATATGATCTTTCCTTACCCCCAGACAAATTCTGTTTTTGAAAAGATCCGTTTGTCCTGTATGTGCTTGTTTTTGGTAATGCTATCACTAATCTTAGAAAGGGATCTGACATTATGCAGTATATTCCTCAGTGCCATGGACTGATTTCTGGTGTTTGAATCCTAACATTTTTTTAAACAATTTCCAGACAAAAACCCCCTTATTTTGTGTACTGTGATTATCAAGGTATCATGGGAGAATCAGGTGCCCAAATCTCACTGAAATTCAACCTTCCTTACAGCCCTTTGAAAATCTCAGCTAGCGCCAGCAGGCACTCAGTGATCTCAGTGATGAGGTGTGGGATTTTGAACCTGAACAGAATAGTAAGAATTTGGATGTCGAGCCATATAACAACAATAGAGTGCTACATTTCATCCTGTCTTTCAATCTTCAGTGTATTACAAATTTATTCAAACATTCTCTTCCCTTAAGTGTTTTTCCTTTGTTTCCAGAAACTAAGCACAGATCTACCCTGGATTCTGCCAGCAAAGCTATTTCAGTCAGGAGTGTGAAGGCAAAGCTGTGGTGACAGAACAGCAAGCAAGACACTTGTTCTGGCACTGAGGCCCCTGGCATCTTGTGTGAGCACATACAGAGGGTAACAAATGCTCATGCAGCAGCAAGCTCACACATAGCTCAGCTGGCCTGAGAGAAACCCTTTTTGCAGAGAGAGATGGTTGCTGCCGCATTATCAGGGGCCCTCCCTGCACCCACGTGAGCCTGCATGGTAAAATCACATAGTTCCTGGCATCACTCCTGGATTCTGGAGCTTCCATTGTCTGCCCCACAGATGCTAGTTCATTCTGGGACTTTTCTTGAAGGAAACATTAGGGTTCCCTTTTAGACAAAATCCAGGCTTGCTCTGGTGGTAAGTTAAATCATTCTCTGCCAGTGCTTCTTTACCAGATAATACGGATAAGACTCTGTCAGGTTTGGCTCTCCTCTTCACAATCCTACAGTATCATCTTAGCAGATTCTACATTCAAGTATTTCAGGTTTTCTCATGAAAGTAACCTACATTACTTATTTTAAAAAACAAACAAACAAACAAAAACCCCACAAAAAAAAATTAAAAAAACCCCAACCAAACAAAAGAAAACAACAAGACAACAACAAAAAAATCCCTGACCTTGCTTGAGCAGGTTTTGAACTAGGTGATCTCAAGAAGTGCCTTCCAACCTCAGCCAGTCTTTGATTCAATGGCATGCCCTCTCCTCCTATGTACAAAGGTGCGCATATCAAGACAGTAATACTAAAACTGCTGCTCTATCCATTATGGAATGTTTTTGTGTATTGATGATAGGACTAGCATAAGGTTAGGCACAGGACGGATTCAAAGGAAACATAAGCATTGGATGAGGAGTGACACCAGCTCTCTGACTTCAGGAGATGTGCAGAGACATTCACCTCTTATTTTCCTTTGTGATGCTCCTCAAGCCATGACAGCTTGTCACTATTAATTTTTATTTTTCAAAAGTAAAGCTTGCAGATGCCAGGGACTTTGGTTAACTTGTGTTAACCAACTGCTCTTTCAGTCCTACTAGGAAACTGCTATTGGCCTCATTGCTGATTATTTGCATCAAAGGATGCCAGATCTGGCCTTTAAACTATATCCAAAATTTGCCCACAGGTAAATAATTTGCCCATAGCTAAATAAATAGAAGGGTTTGCAGTGTACGTGCAGGCAGACTTTGATGTTCCACTGGGCTGTCTGTTTCATCAGAAAACAGAGGGAACCATGGGTCAGTTTGTGTCTTGAAGAAGTTTCATTTTATGCTGCTCTAGGAGGGTTTTTCATTCCATGGGAAAATCTGTATCATTGCCTTGTGATGACTATTCTCTGGAACAGATTTGTCTTGCAGAAATGGAGCTATAATATTCCCTTATTTGGCAGATTAATGTAACACTTTCTGCTGTGTACCACCTACTGAAAACCAAGCAACTGACCTTCTGTGGTTTCACTTGAAGTCAGCAAGTCTGAACTTACGTTCAATCTGGCAAACCAACAGAATCATATTTAAGAAGCTGGAAATCCTGTTGCTGGGTCAAATGCTTCAAAAGAAGCTGTATGTTTGGTTTTCATCTAGTCATTCCTCCAAGTGCATTATTCAAGCAACAAGAATATTTTTAGCTTAGAAAATACATGATCATAAACATTTTGACACTAAGAATCAAACATTATTAAAAAATGTCTTTGACTGTACTGGTGGTCTCCAAATTAGTTTTTCCAGGCTACTTTGTTTCTTGTGGAAGGTCTGCATGCCCCATATAACATGTGTCCATAAAAGGTGTGTTCCTGAGGGTGTCTCTAATTGTGGCTTCTTCATGCTGTTGAAAGATACCTGACCAGTCATGCCACTACGATTTCTTCCCTCATTCTTGCATGTTATTGTACACACAATATTCACTAAAACCCTATTGTCATAAATGGTAAACAGCAATTCTCTCTTGAGTAAAACATTTATATTCTGCTCATTAAATAAGATTAGTTTGAGAAAGTTGTAAATTCATCTGCTTTCATTGTATTTGGGCATGTGAACTACAGAAATTCATAAGCACTCACATGCTGCTTTTCAACTAACGAATAGCCCTAAGGACAAGATAGCCAGTGAGATTGGCAGCTGGATCTGAGATTTTTAAGAGGTTCTTACCAGCTGTTATAATATAGCCAGCTTGGTAAAAAGCAAAAATCCAAGCATTGTTCCCAGAGTAGGAGTGACAGGAAAATTACTATTGCAGCTGGAAGCCGCAGGGAGAATGGACAGTTGATTGACTCTCCCCTAGGTAAGAAACAAAGAAAACCGGCAAATCTGTATGGAAATCTTACATCCTCAGTGACTAGAGGAATATTTTGTTGTAAGTGATCAGCTGATATGATTCTGTTTTACAGTTGAACCCTTTACACAAATCTGGTAATACTGATTAGGAAAAGTACAGGTCTGCTTAGGTTAAGGTTGGTTACGTTTCCAAAAGTTGTGGTTGCTATTAACCAAGTGTGGGATCCCCATCTTGATGTACAATATTTGGCTGGAACCAAGGCTTACCAAAAAACACCCCCCCCACCACCCCAAAAAAACCCCCAAACCTCAGATGAATTTTTTCTTGAGTATATTCATCAAAAGAAGACCTACCTGTGGGGTTTTTATTTGTTTTCCCGCAGTGTTCCTGCTGGTGGGGGCAGCATTTAAGATGTAGGGTAAAATCAAGCTAGCACCTCTGTCATCTGGATGGATGGGAACAAACCGTTCTCTTGCTGAACACCTACTGGTTCCAGGGTGGGGACTTGTCAATGGGCAGGACTGCCAATTTATCAGTTCCAAAAATAAGAATTATATGAAGGATGAGGTTCATAAGCTGAAGAGCTTCGAGGGGTAGTAAAGCTGCAACCAGTGTAAACTCAAGTATCTTATTTCAGGGAAAATAGAAGTGAACTTAGGTTCATCTAAAGATCAGGTGCACATTGTTATTAGGGTATGTAGGGTATGTTATTAGGGTATGTAGACCACATTAAATAGCCAGACACAAATTAATTCCAATCCAGAAGACATATTTTCATTCTATTGAGCCAGATCTTGGCAATAAGAATTGAGGAATAGGTTTTTATTTCTGGATTTGAATTTAAAAGCTCTGTGTATTTGAAATACTAGGTGTTTTCCTTATATTCAGTGTTCTTCCATAGAAGTGACATGGTTAGATCTGCACAGCAAATTTCTTGTCTGGAAAATAATTCAAGGTGTGTGTCTTAATGCGGTGATGAACATATGTAAAAGTCTGGTGTAACCATCTGAAAAGAAGTATACTTTAATTATGGTAACATTGAATGTTTTAATTAGTACATGAGATGTCTGATGCTAATAGTATATTTTTTAAAATCTTACAGGCAACTAAATAGTCAAAAAAGCAAACTATCATACAGTTTTACTGTAGGTATTCTGCTGATAAATGAACTTTTCATATGATACTTCTCAATGATTTAGTGAGAATATAGTTCCTGCTATGTTTTACCCTTCTGAAGAAGGGTTGTCCTTCCTCCACACTTAGTTTGCCTCTGTTTAAAAACCACTGCTTAGTTTTGGTTTGGGTTTATTTGATGTTTTGTGTGTGTGCAGTCGTTGGTTTTGTTGTTGTGGTTGTTTTTTTTTTTTTAGACAAAGAAGAAATATAAATTCCCTTTGAAACAATTCATTTGCATGTGCATGTGTAAGTGCAACAGTGAAAGTAGCAAAAATATCAACCGGATGACAGAAATTAGCTAATATTCAAACTTTTTTTCCCCTTTTTCTGAGATATTGCATGAATATTGGAAACCTATTTTTAGAGTGATGAAATTTAACAACATAATCCAGAGGGAGGGGAAAAAAATTAGTTGATCTGCTTTTTATAAAATACATAAATAGTTTTTGAGAATTAGTTGTAGAAACAATATGTCTTATTCCTCTGTTTCCTTTATGTAATAACATTGTGGTCCTGAGGGATGACAAGAAAAAATAGTTTCATTTACTAGGGCTTGAATCTTAGTGGGTTTAAATCTATAATTTTGTGACAGAGTGGCACAGCACTATTTTTTATTTGCAATTTATGTCCAAGACTACAAGAAAAGGTCTAGCACCATTGTTGATACTATAGATCTTCCTGCGGTTGTTGTGTTTTGCTGTTCATTCTCAATACTTTCCTCCCATAAATAATTGATACTGTAACATTTATGTATTGAAATCTGTAGTAATGTTTTCCTGAGGATATGATCAAATCTCTGCTCTGGAATAAAAACCTCTGGATCTATATTTTGATAGTGGCTGCAGATACGAATCCCATCACCCCATAAAAACACTACAAAATAACTAAACCTGTGCAAAGAGCTTTCAAGACAATCACTTTCTGTAAGAAAATAAATTATTTAAGTCTTTTTTACTTCAAAAATGCAAGATCAATTTTCTGTGTACACATATTGTAGATCCAAATGCAATGGTTAGGTATTGCATAACATCTTTAATACATTATTGTTGCTAATTTTATTTCATAAGCCATGAAAGTATTTAGCCTGGGAGGAGGGGGAAGATGTATTTATTCATTACACTATAAATACATAAAATTTATTTATTCATTACACTATGCCTGATGGAAGTTAACTTGTACTTACCCAGTGAATGGCAGCTAGTGATGCCATGCTTGAGAACTTTGAAAGGCCAGTGAGAACAAAAGAGTGGGATCTTCATAAACCAGCAATACTGAACTGTTCTGCAACAGTTTAATTTTCAGTTTTTATGTTTCTAGTTGTATTTTAGTGTTTGGGAATCCTTTTGAGCTACACAGTATTCAGGCCCTGAAAAATAGGCAGGTAGTTTTTCAAAGAGGTTATAATATGTACTTCATATTCAATTGCTTATTTTGTGTGTGTGTGTGTCAAATAGCTACGTACTAATATTTCTTTTTAGAACTTTAGTAGGCATCCAACATGTCCTTGTACACAGGATATTGTATTGTTTATAGCTATAATGCTATTAGATTTTAGTGAAAGATTAGCTACTCGTAAGAGTGGTTTTATATATAAAGAATCCAAGAGAACCTCCCCGTAACCTCCACAAAGAAAACTCTTATTGTTATGTTTCATCATACAGAAATGTTTATGGGTCCCATAAGATTTCACTCAGATGTTTAAATAATTTTTGTAACCTTTTGGTCATGTAATTTATTTGATTTATTTGAAATTATTGTAGACAAGAAACTTCATCAGCTCTGCTTTGTTTGAGAGTTTTCTCATAAAGCAATGGAGAGAAAATAGTTGTCAAGTTATGTTAGACTTGAAATTATTGTAAGCAGCCCCCACAAAAGCTGGACAACTTATGGGGTTTCTTCTAATTTCATACATGTTATGTACTTGTCCTAGTTGCTTCGTATAATTTGATCAGAAAAGACAGAATAAAGATTTGATTTTTAAAAAAAAAAAAACCCAACCCCAAAAAAACCCCCCCAGAAACCACACCACACACCAAACTTGCAAACAGCCAACCTAAGCTGCACCCCTTCTTGTCAAGCCATCAAGAGAGTTTGCACAGCATATAGCTTAGCTTTTCGGTTCACAGGAGTGCATACAAGCCAGGGGTGGTCCCATTTACAGTTTCTTCAGAATTAAAAAAAAAAAAAGTCTAAGAAAAATGAGAATATTGTTGAAATAAAAGAACTTGGATATGATTATTTCAAAACCTGGTACAAAGCAGAAGCAGTCCCAGTGAAGTCAGAGGAGTTATTTTGATATAAAGTAAGTGCGAAGGAGACTGAAGTCAGAACTGTCAAATTAGTTCTCTTTATTCTCCTAATGATAAAAGCTCGTGACTGCTCATTATGATTTGAAGAAAGACACTCCTAGTGAATTTATTAGTGAAAAGAAGGTGCTTTAATTTGTGATCTTTCCTGTGCAAATGTTTTTTCGCTAAAATTCCTGGAGGTCTCACAACTGAAAAGATTCATACTGGTAATAACATAATAATGTGCCTGGCAATAATGATCGTTCTGGACTGTTAAGAGGTTTTGAGGATTAACAGGAAAAATTCTTCAAAAGATGCAAATGCAGTTTTGTTATGGTAAATCAAATGCTTTTCCCTCTTAAGATGAATCATTATGAACAGGAGTAGAATATTTGAGGGGGGGTACTAAACTTGGATGTTATTTTTGGGTTTGTTTCAACACATAAGCATATTTTTTTGCCTTGGAAACCTCTCCAACTAGGTTCTTTTGTGCTGCTTCCGTTTCCTCCCTATCTTGCTGAAAGACCATCTTTTAGAAGAATCTTCCTTTGGCACTTCCACATATAATAGAGTATTCCTATTCTGATGTAGGACACAGATGATGTGCAAACTATCCTACAGACAGGGCACTTCAATTCTGTAGTGATGCTGTAGGAGGAAGTAATTCAGGGGGCCATGAACAGCTAGTAAAAATAGAGTAAATCTTGATATCATCTCCTCTAGATTGGCCAGTGCAAATACCAGATGGTTTCAGTATTTAGGAGAGAAAAGTAAGCCATTTACTTCACCTAAGCTGTCCTTAGTAGGTTTAGGTCCCTTGGTCAGCTCAACTTTACCTTCTTATCTGAATTGCATATACAGATCTCTTGGAAGTGAAGCCTGGTAGCAAAAGTATGAGTTCCATCTTGATTCATCTTTGGTGCATCTGTTTCATGGTAAGTGTTTTGATGAGTGGGAACGGGAAATGTTAACACCTTGTAAGATGATTTCCTATGTGAGAAAACTGCACTTCATAGCAAGATAAATAGCAACCCATCCAACTTTGCAAACGCCAAAGAGGACTCCCAATAGCCTGGGGAGCAGGGAAGTTAGGTTGAACTCCAGCCTCCCTAAAAATTACACAGAGGAGTTGACAATTTGTCACAAAGCCTGTGGATTACCAAAAGCTTCATTCATGGCCAAAGCCTTAGAGACTGAAGTGGTTATCTCTGAAGCACCTGTCAAAGACATTGAAGTCTATTTATCCCTTACTACATTTTAGGAACATCTTGAATTGTCATATTCCACCTGTTCTCACATCCACAATGCTTTTCACTAATCAAAAAACATCAGATTTGTAACCTCAAGGCACGATCAAGGTGTCAAACAAAATTTGATTTTTTACCTCTTTATATTCCTCTGAAGTGCAGATGACACTGCCTTGGCAGTGGTATTCCATACAGTAGCAAAGTCTCAGGGCTTCCAGGTACAATAAATGATCCTCAGCAGAGAATTTGTACAATACGTCTGGACGTAACATTAATAAAGTAAGCCAGGAAAATTACTTTGCAATCACCATGTGTATTTTATTTAAGAAGGCAAGGAGATAAAAAATGTGTTTAATGTAACAAAGTACAGTTACATTTAGAATAGAATAACATTTATGAATGTTATTAAGTTTTGATAATTCAATATATCCTTTAAAGTAGTACAGTTCAAGCTCTTGTTCGGCTTTCTGTAAATCTTACTTTGAAATGTCAGTGAAGCCTCACTCTCAATGAAGTTAATAAACCCTTTGACTAAGCCAAGAGTTTTCATCAAATCAGACCGGGGATTTCTTCTGACAGTCTGTAGAAAGTACCTAGGCTATGATCCAAGACACGGTCTTTAACTTCTAGAAGTTTAGAAGAGAAGTATTAATTCCATATTCTTTGACTACACTTATTTCAGTGTAATTAGACATGCACACAGTTTTCTGCATTTAAAATTTTGGACACCATTTATTATTAAGGATAATTTTGATGAAAATGAGTGTTGTTGAATTCTTGTGCTTTCTACCTATTTAATAGCTCTCAAAATCTGCATTTTGAAATCTTGAAAATTCCCTGCAGTTCCCTGTCCATCAATGGTATGTTTGTTAAAAAATAATTTCTGATCACTATATATATATACTTTACTACTGATCTTACTACTGCATGTATTCCAAATCACTAATTATACCTTTTCCTTGTCATCTAATTTCTGGGGGCTAAAATGCCATAGTAAGCTTTATTATCAGCATGTTGCTTTTGTTCTCTTTGTTTGATATTTACTGGTGCCAATTTCTGCCTCCTTTAATAGAAATACCGGAGGAGGTATTTTGCTTCAGTTACTTATTCATTTTTGAGCCACCTAAAAGTTTAGTCTTTACAGAAGAAAAAGAAATAGCTTAATTGATAGTATAAATGCAGCTCAATGACCCTTATTCCTATACATAGCTTTTTGTCTAAACATGTGTTTTTGGCTATCTGAAGCAATTGAATGTCTACTTTGCTCAGAGTTTTCCGGTATGAAGTGTCTAGATGTTAATGATAGAGCACTACAGGAATCTTTCTTCCAGAAAGCACATCCCTCAAACAGCTTTGAATCATACATTTTAATCTTTCTGGGTTCAGGTGGTCAGCAGGCTATCTATTTCAACCCTCATGCTTCATTATCTGAACATTAGAGTAGCGCTGGAAAAAGATAGACCCCCAATGAATCTTATGAAAATATTGTGGTGTTCAAATACATTATATTATTGGAATTAATAAGATGAAAAATTAGACAGTACAAAGCATGCTATGACAGTTTTCAATTCAGAAAAAGAAGCTTTCTTCAGAATATATCTAAAGGAAACTGTGACAGCAGGGAAATAGATCTGAAGAGAGTTTTTTTTAAGCTGTGAACCAAAGAATGATGGTAAAGAACATAAAGTCTGGGTTAAAATATATTGGTGAAATAGCTACATATTTCACATAAACAGAAGAAAAGTCTGCATCAAGGCTGTCAAGCTACATGTTTTCATATGGATATGGTCTGGTAAATGAAAGTCCAGCATGTTACAGAAGTGCAGAGTATCAAAGAATAATTGAAGTATTTCTGTTTATGAAAGCAACTAGCATTTCACTCTTTAAAAAAGGCTGAAGCCCTCTTTACCAGCAGGGATCATATTGCAACAAAGAAAAAAATTGACAGACAACTCATGTCAGAAAATAGGACTACAGACTGTAAAAGTAAATTGCTTCAGTTTAGCACACTGCATGTAATACAAAGCTGAGGAAAATAGTATGGTAGTAAAAAAATTTAATATGTTTAATAATGGGCTGCTGGGTATTTGTGTTAGTTAGCAGTACTGGGAAAGATGGTGCAGAATTTCTTTCTGACAGTGATGGCAGAGTGGTTCTGCCCCTCTGTATTGGCAATGGGGCCGCTACTGAGGCTACAAGACCTTTCCCATCTTAGCTTCAGGAAAGTGTCAAGGACAACAGGGCTAGTTCTTCAGCACATGATTTGTTTTTGTAAGCAATCATTAAATTGTGCTCTTAAGGGCAAATGCTGGAATAAGATGGCAAAATCTTAGCATATTAACAAAGCAGTAACTGTTTCAAAGGCAATAAACAATAGCACCAAGTCCTGGGTCACCAGCTTTTTTGTATTCTTCTTACAAAGTCACCTGTATGACAAAGGATGATGAAAATATTTTATTGTGAATTGCTTCACGATGGAAACTTTTTCTAGTTTGGATAGTTACGGGTGTGACTCTTTACAATGCCTCTCTACCAGTGAAAGCCTACCCATTAAAGCTGCTGTGGCATACTCTGCAAAACAGGTATAAGTAATGCTAACAGGATTTTGTTGTCATTACAAAGTCACCTGTATGACAAAGGATGATGAAAATATTTTATTGTGAATTGCTTCACGATGGAAACTTTTTCTAGTTTGGATAGTTACGGGTGTGACTCTTTACAATGCCTCTCTACCAGTGAAAGCCTACCCATTAAAGCTGCTGTGGCATACTCTGCAAAACAGGTATAAGTAATGCTAACAGGATTTTGTTGTCATCAACAGGAGTTGTGACTGCAGCATGTTTTGTTAGTACATCATAGAGTCATAGAATAGTTTGGGTTGGAAGGGACCTTTAATAGTCATCTAGTCCAACTCCCCTGCAATAAGCAAGGGCATCTTCAACTAGATCAGGTTGCCCAGAGCCCCATACAACCTGACCTTGAATGTTTCCAGGGATTGGGCATCTATCACCTCTCTGGACAACCTGTTTCACCACCCTAATTGTAAAATGTGTCTTCCTCATATCTAGTCTGAATCTATCATCTATTAGTTTAAAACCATAGAAACCCCTTGTCCTTTCAACAGGTCTTGATAAAAAGTTTGTCCCCATCTTTCTTATAAATCCATTTAAGTACTGGAGGGCTGCAATAAGGTGTCCCCAGAGTCTTCTCTTTTCCAGGCTGAGCAACCCCAATTTTGTCAGCTTGTCTTCACAGGAGAAGTGCTCCATCCCTCTGATCATTTTTATGGCCCAGCTGTGGGTCCATTACAACAGGTCTGTGTCTTTCCTGTGCTTAGCACTCCAGAGCTGGATGCAGTACTCCAGGTGGGGTCTCACCAGAACAGAGGGGCAGAATCACCCCCCTTAAACTGAAGCATGAAACATGCTTCTTTTGACACAGCTCAGGATACAGTTGACTTTCTGGGTTGTGAGTGCATATTGCCAGCTCAAGTCCAGCTTTTCATCCACCAGTACACCCAAGGCATTCTCAGAAGGGCTACTCTCAATTCCTTCATCCCACAGCCTGTAATGATGCTGAGGGTTGTCCGGACCCATATGCAGGACCCTCCAATTGGCCTTGTTGAACCTCATTGGGTTCACATGGGCTCATTTCTTGAGCTTGTCCAGATCCCTCTGGATGGCATCCTGTCCTTCAGGTGTGTCAACCACACCACTCAGATTGGTGTCATCTGCAAAGTAGCTGAAAGTGCACTCAATCCTACAATGTCACTGATGAAGATATTAGAAGTACCGGCCTCAGTAAGGATCCCTGAGGGACAACACATGTCACTGATCTCCATCTGGACATTGAGTCATTGACCACTATCCTCTGGATGCAGTCATCCAATCAATTTCTCATTTACCGAACAGTCCACCCACCAAATCTGTCTCTCCAAATTAGAGAGGATATTGGGCGAGACCATGTTAAAGGCCTTACAGAGGTCCCGATAGATGACATCCGTAGCTCTTCCTTTGTCCACTGGTGTAGTCACTCCATCATAGACAGCCACTAGGTTGGTCACACAGGACTTTGCCCTTGCTATCCTCAATGCATTCCAGGAGTCTCCTTGATTGCCTGCAGTTTGCCATGCTACTTTTCCAGCAGATGTTTGTGTGGTTGAAGTCCCCCAGCAGGACGAGGACCTGTGAGAGCGATGGGCTCCTGTAACAAGAAGGCTTCATCAATAGGCTCCTCTTGATCAGGCTGTAGTAGACACCAACATTGTAGTGTCTATCTATTTCTTGATGCAGAGGGCAACCCGTGCACCCCTTCTACCTTGCCTGTCTCTTCTGAACAGCCTGTAGCCATTGATAGCTGCGTCCCAGTCATAGGATTCCCTCCACCAAGTTTTAGTAATGGCAACTTTAATGGTCATAGCTTTGTAACAGCACCATGGCTTCCAACTCCTCCATTTGTTGCTCATGCTCCATGCATTGGTGTAGAGGTACTTCAGCTGGGCTGTCAGCCATGTCACCTTTTTAGAGGAACACCCCTTCTTAATGCTTTTGAGGTAATTCACTGGTGTTTTGCTGTTGGCTCCTATCACCTCAGGAGACCCTGGGTCACCTCTGTAAGACTTCAAGTGTGCTGCAAAGTAGCCAGCACATCTAAGAGCAACAGCCCGAGGGCCCTTGCTAGTACCCCATCCCTCTAATCTTGGCATGTCATCCCACAGTTTGCCACAGACAAGCCTAAGAATAGCCTGCTCCTCCCTCAAGCCTAGTTCAAAGCTCTGTCAATCCAGCCCTGCTGGATTGAGAACAGTGAATCCCACCTGATGCCACCAGGCCTGTTTCAGTGTAGGACATCCCGTTGTCAAAAAACACAAAACTCTGGCAGTGACACCAGAAGTGGAGCCATGTACTAATGGACTGGGTCTGTATGTTGACAGACTGTATATACCTGTAACAATAAATCATACCTAACATCAAAGAATAAGGTGATTTCAACTAATTAGCAACCTTTCTTATACCCGGTATCTTCTGAGAGTTTTTTCAAAATCCTCAGAGGATTTAAGAGGCAAAAAATATACCTTTTACAGTTATAAAGCAGTTTTGTCATATTTGTAAATGCCAGCTATAAGACTTGTCATTAAAAACAATACTGCTCTAAGGTGAAAAGATACTAGTACCGTAGAACAGCCAATAGTTCTCCAGTTACACATGGGGAGAGCAGTTTACTTACTGCAATCCATCCTCCATTTCAGTCTCTGGTCTATATCTTCTCTCACTGCTGCATATATTAGGAGAAAAAGAAAAAAACAAGCATAAACTTGTCATATTCTAGTAGGGGAATATTTTATGCTATGCTAATACGTCTGATTCAGCCAATGAATTATACCAAAACTGTACACTTGCTCATATTTTAATATCCTGAGGAAGACTTCTACCAAAATAACTTTCTGAGCCCACTGAGTTACTACAGGATTAGATTAGCAAGATGGAGAGGTCGTGAATAGATAAGTTATCACAAGTCCTCTGCGCTGAGGGACTAGACAAAAAGAACCACTAGTGACGTTAGAAATCAGAAATATTTTTTTCTGTCTGCTAGTTATCCAATGGATACCTGTCGATCCCAGTTATTTGTGTGAGTGCTAACCCCCCTGCTATGCTAAATTGGGAATAAAATGGGAATGGTTTTGATCACCATAAGTAATATTTTGCCATATACACTATTCTTCATACATTCATAATATTTACCCTGCTTGTAGCCTTCACTGGTGACAAACCTAATCAAAAACATGTACACTAAACATCTTTTCTTACGGGCAAAGTTGTACATTATTACAAGCACAGTTGTACACATTCCTGTGTCTCCTGTGTATTGGTAACTAGAATCAATCAAGCTTTCTGCCCATGAACTTGGGCTGTAACAAAAGGCGGTGTCAAAGGTAAAATTACATCAGACAACCCATTTCATACCAAGTTGGAGTGGTGGAAGACTGTACTGCCCTGTTGCTGGAGGCTAACACTCTGTGCAGGTCATCCCACGGACTGCACTTGTGAGCACCCCTTACTCTATCGGAGCACAACAGTAAGGCACCACGCATCTGTGGCTGTGGTAGGTGAAACGCCTGGGTTTGAATGGCAGAAGTGACACCCGTGAGTTCTCTCCCGGCCCCACTTTCCATGCACTGGCTGCAAAGAGAAGAGGTGGGCAGTGACTGACTGTATTTCAGAAGTAGAGGGTCAGAAGACAGGGAAATAAATCTGCCCTGTTCCTGGTAAAGAGAAAAGAAGATTCTCTTGTAAAAGAGATTGCTGCTGTTGTAGAAAGCAGCCTGCTTTCTAACACAGAAGCTGTTAGAGAAACAGGCTTGAAAATGGTAAGGAAGGGAACTGACTGTTCTTCTTAATCTTCTGGTTCTGCGGAAATAATTCATGTGAATTATTTATTTTAATTATTTTTTTAAAAAGAGATTGCACCTAAGAAATAACCGTTATTATAAATAATTCTCCTCAGCAGTTAAGCTATAGGAAGATTGTGCTTTAATTGGTTGAACAAGAGGATGGATCAGTAGGATGGAACATTTTACTTCTGCATACTAAATTCAGACCCAAAAAGGTACAACATGAAATCTTATAAACACAAAAGAATCCAGTCAAAAGTTAGAACACATTGGGCTTTGTCACCCCTTCTAAAACACTGTAACAGAAGGAAGGGATAAAAGAGTTTGAACACTGATATTACATAAAGTAAATGCTCCATATGTCAAGTGTAAAGTTGTAACAAAAAATGTTTAGGTTTTTGTGACTTGGTAAAAAAAAAAATCTTTATTTTGATTTATTCCCAGGCACTTTCCAATCCTTCTGTGAACAATGAACCTATAGTATTAATAGGACACTACCCAATGTGTCTTTTTCTTTATAACAGTGAAAAAGAATACTGAAGTATTTGAAAAAAACATGAACTTAAGTGTTGAGTGTTTTATCTGGCTCTGCTCCAAAACAAACGGAGCACAGGGAGGGCAGTTACTCTAGGGTGCTGAGAATAACTGTCAGGCTTAGAGTACTGAATGGTCTTTGTTCACGTCTTAAATAGTGGAGAGAGATTATATTGGGTATATAGGATATATTTATGTATTATGTACATGTATACACTGCCAGTTGTTCCAGGAGGACATTAAAAAGAGAAAAAAGCAGAAGGAGATATTATCTTATTTTCTACTGAATATTTTCTAAGTTTAGTCAGTCTTTTATTTTGAGATGCTGTGATACAAATTGGTGGTCATATGTTGTTGAAGTCCCCACCTGTTCCAATTATTTCTCTACAGAGTTGATTGTAAAGCTGCTGCATACAGAGTATGCACAACACAAAGTAACATCTGTGGCTTCTGTGTGGGAAGGAGAAGGATTTCTATCTTAGCATGATGCTCATGTTTTCTGTATCACTGAAGTTAAAATTTCTATGTTAATGTTGCTATAGATTATGAGGCAGAAACAGGATAGCAGGCTTTAAATAAAGGTTATCTACAAGGACAATGGGATGTTACTCATGACAGCTTTACGCCTCTCTCTGCTTTCCAAGATTTTTCTAGTTAACCACAGAGAACCCATGATGAGATCCTCTGCCATTCCTCTGAAGTAGTCTTCCACACTAATTTTGGGTTTTGTTTTTTTTTTTTTCATTTACCTTCTTTTTGTTGTTGGGTAAGGGATAATACACTGCAGTCAGTAAACTGGAGGTGTGCTAGTGTAGCAACCTGTGTGTAATCA
>NW_010240367.1:0-8326 GCF_000690775.1 Eurypyga helias | reverse complement strand
GTATCAACAGGGAGCTTTGGCTGGGACTCAGGAGAGTTTAGGAGCTCTGGAAGAAGGGGCGGGCAGCTCAGGAGCACTACAGGGATGTTGTGAGGTGTTGCAGGGAGGAAATTAGAAGGGCCAAAGCCCAACTAGAACTTAATGTGGCCTCTGCCGTAAAAGACAGTTAGAAAAGTTTCTATAATAATTAACAACAAAAGGAGGGCTGAGGAGAAAAATCCAGACTTTTTATAGGATGTGAGGGGAAAACATAGTGACTAAGGATGAGGAAAAGGCTGAGGTACTTAATGCCTTCTTGGCCTCAGTATAAGTATAAACAACTGCCTTAGCCAGAAGCGATCAAACATTTACAGGAAAATCATGACTGTGTATATTGCAGAAGTGCAAATGTCTTTTTGAAAAGAGGATTATAAAGTAAGGATGTGAAAAAGGACCTTCCTTTCTTTTGTTTTCCTTCTGTGAGTTAATTGATACAGCTTGTGCCTAGGTAATTATCAGGTTTAACCTATGAGGCTAGATAGACCTGCAAATAAAAAGAAAATTACAGGAAAGACGGTGCAAAGGGATCATCTAGCTACTAGCACATACACATACATAGACAAAGGATTCGAGTTTGTGTAAAAAGTTGCAAGAATAAAACTGCAAAAGAGAAGCCCCATGATCCCTGATACCCAGGCACTGATTGATCACCTGCCCAAAGGGATGAGGAAGGGTTATCACCTTGGTGCCTGCAATTTTCGGTGCCGGAGCTCATCCTTGCTGTTAAATACGCTTTAATACACTGTTAAATACCTGCCCGTGGAATGCAGGGAAGCAACAAATCCAGCTTCTAGGCTGTGGGGAGGAGAGAACTTGACTGCTGAGTGGGCAGCTGCTGAGGCTGCAGAAAATAGAAATAAGAGTCAATTTAGAATTGGAATATTTGATCTATCCACAGTACTCCCAAACAAAGGGACTGCTGGGAAAACTGGAATTGTGATTGAGTCCTCCCACAGTGTAGACAGGGGAACTACAACCACTAACAGTATTCAGCTGACATATCCCCAGGTAGAGAGAAAAGCTCCTTCCAGTCTAGTGAGCTCTCTGAACCAATCGTAAAAGGAAAATAGCTAGTGCCTGTGGTGTGAGCCTACCTGCATGGAGTACACATCCCCAGGGTTGTTGGGAAGAAGATCCAAACCTAGTGGCTCTGTGCTCAGAGGAGATGAGGTGGATTCTCTGGCCTCAAAGCCTTCCCACTGCCCTCCCGTTCTGTGCATTCCTTGCGTTGGCTTCTTGATCCCCACATTTGCTCGATCTCACCCATCAGTGACAGAAAACACAAGGATTCTCACTCATCCCTGAAGAAGGGAACCTCTAAGAGACATATCCTATACCCACCTCTATTATTCACTAGAACAGATGGAGAATGTAATTCCGTGACGTCCCCCAGAACATGCTTAAGTGCAGACTTAGGAGAGAGACTGGTTAGAGATGGGTTTGTAACTTCAACTGAGCAAGATGCTTTGGACAGACCCTTTCATAGCCAACATTTTACACCAATAGCTGTGCCCCCTTGTCCTCTTTGTCCTATCATTGCCTGTCTTTGTGGCACAATTTTAGTGCGACTTCAACTACCTTATGCCATTAGGCTATTCAAAAGCTGTTTTTATGATACACCACGTAGACATATGGCAACATAGCTCTGATGGCCTTGGAGGAAGTGATTACACCAGTGCCAGATGTCTTTAGGAGAATCAGTCAAGTCCTGTTGAGTTTAGCGATGTCCCTTCGAGTAAGTGTGTGGACACATAAACAGAAAACCACCGGAGGCGTTGTGTAAATTTGCTACAAATTCAGTAACAAAACCAGACAGGTAAAAGGACCAGCCAAGTGCTGCTGCATACCAAGGTCTGGAACAGTATCTCTGATCACAAGCAGCCTGATGGGAGTATTTTGGGGACCCACCAGAAAACAGCTGGAGATCTCCATTTTCTCCAGATTTACGTTACCAACGGCAGTAGAACGGGTAAGATTTGACAATACCCACATTCAGTGGGTGACTAATCAGTCTGTTAGGTGTGGAAGAGCAGGGCGGGGCCAAACAGGGGTGCTAATTCCACTCCTGTTTAGGGGAATAAATATTTACCATTTTATCAACAGCTTTAGAGCTCCTCCTTCAGATCCTAGAGAAGAATGGCAGAGCAAGCATATGTGAATATTTCATGTGAGATGAGACTGAGTAATGTAATTGTAATGGGTGTATTAGACCAAGCCATAAGATCCTGCAGCTGTAGACAGAGGACACAAGGCACCTGCCTCTTAACTGCATCTTTTGTGCTTAATCACAACTTCACCTTTCCAGAGTGAACCTTGTATTATCCAATTTCACTTACACGTTCCTTAGAAGTCAGTTTACTCCTGAAGTAAAATTGAAAACACCCACTCCTATAGCTCTAATGCAGTGCTGGATAGACACTCCATGGGGTGAGAAGAACTAAAAGCAAGTCACAGCAAAGAGTCGGAGGATGGCATTAGCAAGTTTCTGCAAAAAATAAATAGATTGTGGGGAGAAATGAAATGACAGGTTTTATAGCTGTTGATTCCCAAATCCCTGTACAGAATGCGGCCATAGGTGGGATGGCATCTCGCTGAAGTTATCCAGAAAAGAAAACGTATAGACTCTGCCTGATATTTGCAACAGCAAGAAGCAATGAGGTACATTAAGTAATGGCCGCAAACAGAAAATCACATAGCAGGTCGTGGCAACATCATTAAGCTTCAGTTCAGCTTCAGTCTCCCTAAATACAATAAGCAGTAGTCTAAGATGAATGGAAAATGGCCAGTAATGCTGTTACAATTAGACAGAGTAGGGAATTTGTTGAATGAATTAAGACAGAGCTGTAACAGCTTCTAAATAACCAGGCATGCTCAATTTCAGCTAAGTGAGCTTGCCCAGAAACTTCACCAAATGTATAAAAAGCCAGCAGGAGCTGTTATTTTGTCAGACAGTAACCCTTTGGCAGGATTAGCTTGCACCCAGTGACAGTGCTATTTGAGAATGGTGGCGGAGCAATCCATAACGGAGAAGCAGATTAGGTCTTCCCATATAACCAGCGCTGTTAGCTACAGCCACAGTGTGAGTTGCTTGCTGAGCAAGCTCAGGAACAGTGCAGTGGTGCACCAGAACAGTGCACACGATCACTAACACCCAAGCAAAGCCTGGCAGCAGGAAAAGACCAAGTTTAGTTACAAGTATTGCCACTGAGAAGACTCCGAACCCTGCTGAAGGCTGCCAGATCCCAATACTGAGTGTAGCGATGGCTCCGTATCAAAGATGTCCAGCCACCAAGGAGGGGACTGTTCCCCAGAGCCCAGTGCTGTGCCACTCGGCTCTCCCTTCCCCCAGGAATTAAGATTCCTACCATGACTAATAAGAAATGCTAGACTTGAGGTTTCTATGAGACCACCACTGAGGTGCAGGGCAAGGAAACAGCTCGTTACTCATCCGGCATTGCCTGGAATGGCAAAGAAGTAGGACTTCCTCAGCTTCACTCCCCGGGGTCTCTCCACACTACTCCTATGCACAGGAGAGCTGTTTCATGGAAAACCCAAGACTCAGTGCATCGCACTGTCTGGCTGCTTCTGAAAAACAGCAGGTAAACTTCCAGTTTGAGTGTGTACAGATACAGTAGGGATTGAGGGACTGACAAGCAAAGGCAGTTCAGATGCAAGACTGACGTACCACCAGAACCTCGCAAAGCGACAAGCTTTAGACGGCAAGTCAGAGCTCGGTTTCACACTCACCGTGGAGTTTTCTGCCTCTTGCTATTTTTGTATCCTTCTGGACTTACGGGACTGGTTTGGGTTACTGGAAATGGACCAAAACCATAGATTTGCAGTTCAAGTCTAATCCCTAGTTGTGAGCGTTAGCTTTCATCTGGGCTTTAAAATTTCCTAGGAACCATTCCGAGCACACGTTGGGGTGATAGCCCAGCTGAAATCATAGCAGTTCCAGCCCCAAACCAGCACAAGAGCTAACCCAGAACTCCCTGTATCCAGCGTGGGACTAGCCTTTATGTCAGCTGTAGGGCGGATGGGGCAGGACTTGCTCCAGCACTGCTGTAGGATCCTTCAGATCCCACAGTGAAGTCAACATGCAAGGCTCATGAAGGCAACATGCCGGTGGATCATTTCACTGAGCATCTTGAGCATAAAGGGACTGCTGCACAGTCCTCTGCCCCAAAGGCCCGCACCTGCCTGCAGTCTAGATCCCACTCTGTAGTACTGGAAGCTGAAAATTTGCTCATGATATAGTGGGGAGGAAAGGACTGGGGAAAAGGTCTGCAGGAAACGATCTCTCACGGCTACAAGAATCCAAACGTACTCTTGTACACACCAGCTCTTTTCATATCCTGCAAAGACGTTATGAAGATGGGGATTAAAGCAAGGCAAAGAGGCTGCATTTCACTCACAGCACTGACACTGGCACTGCTACCAGATCCTACCTTTGCCTCAGGGTTTAACGTTCTTCCAAGAAAAACAGCACAAACGGAAAAAATGAACAAATGTGATTAAAACACGAGAGGCAAAAAATTCAAACATGAAGCGATAAATCAGTGAGCATTTCCCACACTTGAAGCACAACCTTCATGACGTGCTGTATTGCCCTCTAATGCAGGCAGGGGTCAGAGACCACTGGCAGATCAGACATCTCTGGCCGCGGGCGGCTGAGTCTCATAGCACCGTGACCATCCCCAGCTACCAGAAAAAGCACCAAGGAAACACCCCCTAATCACTGACCCCAGAAACGGCCACATTTCAGCAGGGCGACCCTGCAAGAGGACAGGGCAGGATTTGGCCACGTTAATGTAACGCACTGGGACGGCTCTTGCCAACATGGCTGTCGCTGCGCTTTCCTACACCACCCGGGAAAAGAGCTGGGGAGGCAGATGGAGAGAGGGATGCAGGCCCACAGGAGTACTAGATGCCTCTCCCAGAGTTGGGTTATTCCTACCCAGCCCAGAAATAGGAGGAACAAGGCACAGCCCACACTAAATCCATGGTGCAGCCTCAGGCCGCACAGAGCCTTCTGGAAGGTTCTGCCATGGAGTCACTATCACCTCAGCTGCTGTCCCCAGCCCAGCCATGGCGGTGGGCTGCTGCCCTGGCACACACCTGTGGTCTGTGGGGCCTGTGTGGCTCCAGCAGCAGTGGGAGGAGGGAGGGCCATCCCAGCCCCATTTTCCTCAGTTAAGAGAAGGCTGAGCAGCAGGAGGAGCTCGAGGAGGGACGGGCAAACTGCTCTCCTCCAGGGAAGACGATGGCAGCAGGGGCTCTCTGTCTGCAGGTGCCCACCTCAGCGCCTCTGCAGACAAAGGCAACTCTGGAGGGCTGTAGCACGGCCTGACTCTCCCCATCAGCACCTCAACTGTACCCTACTGCCATCCCCTGCCCTGCTCCCCACAGCACATCCCCTTCCTCCTTACTGTCCTCCTCTCCATGACAGCCCCGGCCCTCCCCTGTCCCGCAGCCTGCCCACAGGTGACACTGCTCTGCCTTTTTCTTGCTTCCTCTTCGGTTGTGGCCGCCATGCCAGTGCTGACTTACCTCCTTCATCCTCTCCATCATGCCCAGGCACTCTCATTCCGTGGGCACCACCCAAACAGGCTGCAGCCAGCCGTGCCAGAGGCAAGAAAAGGAAACACAAGTTTGAGCTTTCTGTTCTTAGGCACCTTCTACAAACAGCACCAGACTGAGGCACTCAGGTCTCCTTGTCCTCAGAAAAAGCTCCCAAGTTGCTCTCCTGGCTTCCTACGCCCCTGTGTCTTCTACACTTCCCTCCCCCTGTAGCTCCGGTTCCTGATACAGCCGAGCTGGTGCAGGTTTGCTGACCAGAAGCAGAAGCGCTGCTTTCTTATTCTGCCCTCTTGACAAAAGAATCACCAGTTGCACAGCTGGACACTGCCACCTAACAACACCCTCACAGAAAAGTTATACTTGTACCCTTCTACAGCCCAAGCAGGAATTTCCTTCCCATCGTGTTTTCTGTAGAAGAAAAGCCAACATAAAACAGCAGAGTTTTATCCTGTTGTACGCAATCGCCAAGCAGTTGCACAGCTTGTGGTGAAGGAGCAGCATGGGCAGCGAGCTGCTGAGCACAGGAAACAAGCAGATGGAAGCAGCACCTAGCAGGATGGCTTCGCCTCTAGTACATGGAGGGGTTTGGTATTTTCGGTAGAAAAAAAGAGTTGTTGTTAAAAGAAGAAAAAACTACATCTGCAAAGCCACCAGCTTGCTCTGCCTACATTCACCAGAGAGACACATCCATGTGCTGACGTTAGTCCCACTAGGTTGGCAAGACACGCGCTCCCTTTGGGAGCACAGCTGCCCACTTCTGTAGCTGGTAAGTGCAGTGGGATTTCTATGCAGTGAAGAAACAGCAAATACAGACTAATGGCAGAGAAAAAGAAATTCAGATATCCATCAGGGCACCGTTAGTGACTGACCATTTTTCCATAGGGGAACCAGGGCAGGTTACCTTATAAAGATGTCAGTATTTCCCTGTGGTTCCACTGGTATCCAGCCTCAAACAAGAGTTACAAGAAATGCATGCCAAGCTGCACCTTTGAGCATCCTGCATCATTGCACTGCCTGGCCTTTCCCAGACTAATCCTAGCATTTGAGGGAAATACTTCTAGGAAGAACCCTTCCATATCAAGCCAACACAGAAGTTTGAGAACAGGTGTACAGCCACAGTCCTGACAAAGATGAAAGGACCGTTTCTCAGAATTCACATACACCTACCTATTGGAATGAATGATTTAGTCATGAAACGTTTGATTCTAGATGTGAGGAAAAAAGGGTGGTGTAATTTAAATTTGCATTTCATTACTCTGGGTTGCTTATCATTTTACCTGTGTAAGAGGCAAATAAACCACAAGGAAACACCCCCTGATCACTGACAGCCTACCAACTGTTTTACTGCCTGAGCTATCTTAAATTTGTTACTCCAGTGTTGCTGACGTTCAGTTTAGACAGACACGTCTAATTCCAAGCTGTGACTCAGCAGGAGATTATTGTTCTCCATACCTGCCACATCTCCCCACGCTACAAACGAACTGCTTTTGGCAGTCTCTTTTCCCAAAGAGGACCAGAAAAGCTGGCCTATCGCTGCGAATGTACAACAGTAGACAAGATCATTTGAAATAAAGTGCTTTTAGAAAACAAGAAAAGCTTTACACTGAGCGAGCAGGTGTTTGGGTTTGCATGGCAAGGTTTGGGTGGTGGGGGGCTACAGGGGTGGCTTCTGGGAGAAGCTCCAAGATGGAACTGCCAATGGCCAAGGCCAAGCCCATCAGTGCCAGTGGTGGCACCTCTGGGATGGCATGTTTAAGAACAGGGGAAAAATACCTGCGCAATGACAATCAGAAAAGAGGAGTGAGAATATGTGAGAGAAACAGCCCTGCAGACACCGAGTCAGTAGAGAAGGAGGGGGAGGAGGTGCTCCGGGTGTCGAAGCAGAGGTTCCCCTGCAGCCCGTGGTGAGAGGGCGGGCTGTGCCCCTGCCCCCATGGAGGGTCATGGGGGACAACAGACCCCCCTGCAGCCTGGGGAGGACCCCACGCTGGAGTAAGGGGATGTGCCCGAAGGAGCCCCTGACTCCACTGGAAGTCCATGGTGGAGAAGGCTGCTGGCAGGACCTGTGGCCCCATGGAGAGAGGGGCCCAGGCTGGAGCAGGTTTGCTGGCAGGACTGGTGATCCCATGGGGAGCCAGGCTGGAGCAGGCTGCTCCTGAAGGACGGCACCTCGTGGGAGGGACCCATGACGGAGCAGGGGCAGAGTGTGAGGACCCTCCCCTGAGGAAGAAGGAGCAGCAGAGACACCGTGTGATGGACTGACCACAAGCCCCAGTCCCTGTCCCCCTGTGCTGCTGAGGTGGGGAGTTAGGAAATCGGGAGTAAAGTGAAGCCCAGGAAGAAGGGAGGGGAAGAGGGAAGGTGTTTTTAAGATTTGATTTTATTTCTCATTATCCTACTCAGATTTGATTGGTAATAAATTAATTTCCCCAAGCTGAGTCTGTTGTGCCTGTAACAGCAGTTGGTGAGTGATCCCTCCCCATCCTTGTCCCGATCCACAAGCTTCTCATGACATTTCTCTCCCCTGCCCAGCTGAGGAGGGGAGAGATGGAGCAGATTTACTGGGCACCTGCCCTCCAGCCAGGGTCACCCACCACAGCAGGGATTTAAAATATTTTCCATTTCTTAAAGCAATTTTCATATACACCCAGTCTCTTCCAAACCTTCACCAGCCATAAGAATCTTTACCACCCAGGGAATTTGGACC
>NW_010240366.1:30947-34322 GCF_000690775.1 Eurypyga helias | reverse complement strand
ATTCTGTGATTCTATGATTTCAAGGCAGCTCTGCTGGGGAAAAAAACAAGGTGTCATTCCTCAAATATTACTCTGCTTACAGAGGGAAAGGCGTAACTGTTCAGTCATTTATATATGTTTCCTACCTGAGACAGTACCAGATGGTGCCATGTAGTCTCAGGTTAATCATTGTGTGAGAGACCTGGGCTGGGAGCCAGACCCACTTCACAGTCAACTGTGAGAACAAGTGATGCTGAACCTTTACATAAGATTCACAAGCAGAGCCCTTGCATTTTAAGCAGACATCTGGTATGACATTTCATATTTATCTGCTATAAGGGTTCAAACTGAGCCAGAATGTGGCATTACACCAGTCTCCGGTATACTCATCAATTTCTGCAGAATGCAACATTTCATGAGAAAGAAATCTTGTGTTCTTATTGCTCAGGATGATAGCGTTCCAGGTAGGTAGCAATGCAGGCTTGAGTCTCCAAACAAACCAACTGAAAAAGTGCTTTTGGGAAGCAACTGTCCCTTCACTGTGACACAGAAATAAAAAGCATGAAACATATTGCTGCAATTCTATTTTCCAAGGGCTTGAACACATGAAGGCACTTCCCACAAATTCATTTTGTAGTAAAGAGAAAATTGCTTTTGGATCTACAACTCTGTGACTGCAGAATCCTACTGCCCCCATGAAATGGGTCTTTGAGTGATTTAATCTGCTGCTAAAGTGCACAGTCAGGTTAGAGGTTATGTGTCTGCACTATGAAGGTGTCGGACAGTAAGATGGTTCAGCATTTAATTCTAAAGAAGGGGTAACATTTTCCTTTCACATCAACAGGGTGTTGACTATGAAGAACAGTGATATTTTGGGCCATCGGTATTTTCTGTATCAACAATGACCAAAACAAACAAACAAACAAACCCTAGGTTTTACTGAGACTTTGAAACTGGGATTACTATAGAACTGAGAAAAGTATTAGCAGCTTCTCTCTTACGCACGCACGCACGCACACGCTAATAGGAATTTATCCAACCAAACAAAGCAGAGCCATTATAATTTAAGGATAACGCCCTTTCCCCAGTACTCACACTCAGTGCATGATTATTTAGTGGAATTCCAAAGCCGCATGAATTCAGTAAAAAGGCACTGTACATCACTGAAATGAATAGAGTTTGATTCTGCTTTCTTGCAGATCATGTTCAAATACTAGGTTCTATCTTCTTCTTATATGAGAATGACATAGATATCAATGGGTCTGCAGTACCAACTGTTTGGAATGATTGCAGTTGAACTTTTCTATTTATGCCTCATGCAATAAAATTTTCATACTGTTTCCACCCAATATGACTATTGGACAGAACCCCATGTTAACGAGATTAGAACTACACTACCTTAAAAGAAAACCTGTCATAGGAATCATATTTTTAAAATAATATCAGACGTTCATTGCTATGTCCCTTCATCCGTGTAATATTTTCCCATCGCCTCCTTACTCCTTTTGGGGGTGTCTGCTGTTTCGGTTTCGTACAAAATAACGCTTCTTATTGGAGCTCACAATCAGGGGGTCTTCTGTTGAAGCAGCAGATTACAATCTGGCCCAAAGTTTTACGTAAGTTTGAATAAATGGAAATACACATGTTTGTATATATTTACATATTTATGAATGTATATTTGTATGCTTTAAACACATATATTAAATTCCTTCTCAAATGTTATATTTTTTCCTGTTGTCACCATTTGACTGCTACTAAACCAGCTCTTAAAATGTGGCCATAATTCTTGACAACAGCTACTTGACAGATTTTATAGTATATATTTATTCACTCTCTTGCACATATTAGAACATTTGGAAAACAAGTAATTAATAAAAAATACCTTGTGCACATGGCAGATATTTAAAACACTTGCATTCACAAGAGAATTTTTGTATGAATCAAGATACTCCAATCAGAATGGAAGCACCATCATGTTATGTGCTCTACAATCATAGAGTCAAAGACAAGCCCTGCTCTGTAATGCTTGCAGGCTAATTAGCAATAACAATAGAACAGGACTTATTTTTATTGATACTGGGACACTCAGGGCCCACTCAGACTCCCACCTAGCATAGCTGTAAGACTTCCACTAAAATTAATAGGCATTAAGCAGGTCTCCACTGTGAATCAACAAATCCTGTGAACTATCAAGAACACAAGCAAGCACAATGTGAAGAAGGAAAAAAAAAAAAAAGGAAAGAAAAAAACCAGGGTATCACAGAACATACTTTGTTCATTTATTTTGACAAGGCTATTTTAAATAATTTATGAAACTTCATAGTAACACTAATGAATTTAGCATTCAAGTAATGAACACTTGATAATGTGGGGTCTTCATTATAACGTTCTGCCACTAAGCCTTTGATTAAAAGATTAGAAGAGTTGAAGACTTCATTTAATTTATTTCTTTATTTTGATAAGTTCATTTTGTTTGCAGATTAGTACATTGATAATTTCCTATTGTAACTTATTGCCCCTGGCTCTGAAACATGAGACAGCAAGACTACATCCAATACATCATTTTATATGCCTACAATGAACATTCTTGCTACTCAACTGCAGTCAGGAAGATAGAGTCAGATGTCTATATTTATTTAAAAAGTTTTATTTTCAACTGTGTTTCCAAGTGAATAAGCTGTGCTTTTTCTCTCTCTCCTGCTGGACCCTAAACCCCGCATCGCCACATGCACAGTGACATAGAAATGGGTAGACAGGGCAACACTGTTGGCTAAATCAGTAACTTGGTACTTGAGATGTTTACCTGGACTATGAGTGTAGAGGGTTTCAGTTCGTTGTGGCTAAATAGACTGAAACCATTTCCTCAGTAGGTGCTAAGCCACATGGGAGTTACTGCAGGAAAGACAAAATGCATGACAATGTACTGCCCCATTTTTTCTATCAGAAGATCAGTAGATCTTCTCTATATATGATATGCTTTTTCAAAATTATTAAAAAATCCATGTTCCAAACAATTAAGGTAAAGGCTTCTAAACCATATTATTTTCAAAGTAATTAATCAATTCTGAACCAATCTTCTTGGACATGTGTTCTCTGTAAAAAATGGATTAAAAAGCTAGCATTTGATCCTATTTAAATCATTGGAACTCTCTCTGGGTTTGGATGACAACCCAAATGCATTTGCACTGAACAGTCAGTACTTCCATGGGAGCTAATGTGTTAACTGGGAAAGCTTCTGCTCACAAGCACATCTGTAATGATGACTGTAAGCTTCTAATAAGTGAAAGAACTGTAAAAGTAAATGATCCATACATGTTCTTGAAGGAACCCTGCTGTCATTAAGATCGGCCTCTGCATGTATACATCAATAGTATAGTTACAAATTCTGTTGCAGAC
>NW_010240366.1:0-30904 GCF_000690775.1 Eurypyga helias | reverse complement strand
GGAAAGACAGAACTTATCCTGGAGTGCAGGATAAAATAATTTCACAGAGGAAGCCATCACCCATCTAGATTTCTAACGAAAAAAGAAAAAAAACAACCAAAAAACCCCAAACTCCCTGTAGTCTTGTAATCCACTTTTTTAATATCTCTGTATACAGATAGAGATGTTATTAACAAGCTATTTCTGTACATAATCATAAGACTTAGTCTTACTAAAGAGTAGTCACTGTACATGACTAATATATTTTGTTAAACGATTGATTTGTTTTCCATGGGAAAAAAATATTCTGAAAATCTAGGGTTTTATCATTACTGAATGGGACTCAAAATTTCTATATGAATAATAAGGCTTGTACAATTTTTTTTTAATCCTTGACATTTTTTATCTTAGAACTTCTCATAGATTTTGTATTTTTACAATTCATGTATTTCTTTAATTTCATTTGGAATTTTTTCAATATGTACTTTTCTTATTTAGCTATTATATTTACAATATATTGCTATAGCATTACATTACTAACCCTATCAGCCATATCAGAGTAGTTAAAACACTATTGTATTTTGGTGTTGGGTTTTTTTTGTTGTTTTGGTTTGGTTGGGGTTTTTTTTTACACATTAGGAATCTCCCTTTCACCAAATTTTTATACCCTTTTTTTTTTGTTTTAATGGAATGTTTGGCATTTATGATGTTTATGACATTTTGAACAGCTGCTGTTAAATGTGTCAATATCTTATGATGACCAAAAACTGCTATAATCAGGCAGAATTATGACAAACTGCCATAAAATGCAAATAGAAACGTATTCTCAAAGCGAAGGCTTTGTCAGCTTCATATGGGGCATCTAATTGTAAATACTCTCAAACATGTTGTATCATAAAGCAAGGTCTGATTCTGCATCTGCTAGGAGAATTAGCAGGCAAGTGCTGATGTAAGCATTCTCTTTGAATTCAGTAGAACTACAATATTCGCTTTGGGCAACATTCAAGTCGCTTAACAGCAACCATTGAAAAGTTAAACTTCTAGTCAAAGTAAGGTAGCTAAGCTCCCACAAATAGCAATGAAGACTTGAGAACAGGCATGCAGGGATTTATCACACCTTGAAATGGTTGTACACAATAGTCCAGATGAACACTCTATTGGGATGTTTTTAATCTCCATTGACTGTTGAGGCAGTCTTCACAAAACCAATTGCCTGCACTGTCCACATTCAAAACTGGCCCTGTTTAGGTCTCAGGACTTCTATTTACTGTAATAATACTACAGAAACAGACATATTATGAGAGGGCTTGAGGTGTCAGCTTTGCTATTTATGCTGTATCTCTCTCGAGAGAGAGAATATGCATCATGCACAGTGCCTTTTGACATCTACTAATATCTTCATTGATCTTGCTAATTTTACATCTTCAATCATTATATCAATGAAACTAACCAACAAAACAGAATAGAGTTACAAAATCAGATCGGAAATACCAGGTATCTTTCTGCAGTTCTGTGAGTGAGAGGACATGCATATATTCACATCTTCAGGAAGGAGCATTCCCTGTGACTCTAAGACAATGAGACAGCATTTCTGCTTTGTGTTGTATGTAGGTATACACTGGGAACCAACAGCCTGCCTTAAGATCTGCCATGAAGAGCCAATAACTCCAAAATACACAAATAAGTATGCATGTTGCATTTTACAACACAACACCTTACACAGAACTAGACTAGGAACTGTTCTGCTTTGAAAATTACTGAGATTTTAAATATTTCTGCATGATTTTGAGGAAGGGAGCAGGAGACTCTCCTATGAAAGTAAATTGCAAAGCCACGGATTGCTGCAACCACTGCAGAACACTTGCTCTAAACAGGGATCTTGAACAATTGTTTCCCCTCTTGTGAATTAGTGCCTTAACCATCCCAATGTCTTTCATTTTCTGAGTTTACCCAGACTCCTGTCCTGAAGGTCCTAACTGATTTCTGGTGACAGGGAAGGCACCTAGCATCCCCTCAGCTTTCTGCTTTCAATGGCTCATATGCTTGTAACTGACTTGCTGTTCATTTTCAAAGGTAGTTCTGAGAGGTGTTTAACACTGACAAGTGCTATGCAGTGTGGTGTTGCTTGCAGGTGGACTTGTCTATTTACTTACTAAAATACCTTCCCTCCTATGTCACACACAAATAGGAAGGGACAAGCCTGACAAAGGTAGCCTTACAGATTTAAACAGCCAGTGACTAAGTGGTTGTTGCTTGTCTATTCACCACTAAAAGGAAGCATCCCTCCTGAGAGGCAAACCCAATCTCGATTCCAGATTTATTTTTTTAGTCATAGGACCATTTACTAACCTCCAGGGACTATGTAAGCATTAACCCGGGAGCACAGTATTTTTAATACAGTTAAATTTTACCTCTGGATCAGAGGGCACTGTAAATGTTTAGGTTTGCTCTAATGTGGAATATCTGGGTACAGCCAATGTCTTATAACCCTCACTAACTTTTTTCACTGTAAGAGAAATCTACTTGGATCAAACTAATTTTAGGAGAGAAATATTTGCTTTCAACTCCACCAGCATGCGGATATTTATGAACAAACTATGAGACTGTACAGTAGAAAATCATATATAGCTTTATTTGATAACTTAAACCCAAGTTTTAAAATACAATCAATTCCCTTTCTTTTATTTTAACATTTAAAACTTTTTTTATTATTATTATTTCTAGAAAGAACTTCATTTGAGGGCACTTCATTTAAGGGTCTGTTGCTTATTTTCAGCTTTTAAAAAACATTTTTCCTAAAGGCTGACATTTAAATCTCTGAAACTAAAATCACAACAGGCTTTTTCATATCCACATAACATGTTATCTCAGAAGACGTTCTGCTGTAATACAATGCAATATGCATTTATTAAGAGGCCATTATGATCATTTATTTTGTGAAGAGATGATGAACCTTCTGTTACAATCACATTTTTATACATCACTAAAAGGAATAGCCAAAAACAATCACCCTTCAGGACTCGAAATAATTAAGTGAGGTTTATTGCAGAGATACTTTCAAAATTATTTTAAGGTAACCTTTGTGTTCCTTGCTAGATGACAGTAGCAAGATCTCCACATACCAGAAAACAGTGTGATGCACACATGCATAAGGGAGGAGCAAGACTTTTTGATTTGATCAGACAGAAACCCTCCCAAAGCTGATGAAGAGGAAGATAATGGAAAATGGGGCTGCTGCAGCATTATTAGCCCCTAGCAAGACCAGTACAAAATTCAGTGCAAATGAACACTAAGGTGAGATCATCTCCCTTTCCTCTCCTGGCTAGAAGGAACAACAGCCCTGCAAGAAGGGTTGTGTAGCAATGAATTCCCCTACACATATCCCAGGAAAGGTGCAGGAGGTGTGTGGGAAGGGAGACAGGCCAGAGGAAGAATGTAACAGGGCAGCACTAGCAGAGTAATGACAAAAAGCATTCATCTTATTACAGTCTTGACTTTTAACAGCCCACTAAAAAATGCTTTTGTTTTGCTTATTTGTTCTCCTTCTCCAGAAGCTTCCCTTTCTCAGAGGGCCCCTGAGGCAAGGTAGGGCTCTGCAGAATGACCTCGTCTGTGGTGGGAGCCACCTCCCCTAACTGCAGCCATCTAAAGGCTCAGTGTTTCACGTGAGTCTGTCAGCTTGGCTTCTTTGATACACACCTCCTTCTGAGATAACTGACTAAAATAACTCAAATTAATTACTCTGTACTGGTGCCTGTTAGTGGGAGACTAACAGACTAAGTAGTTTTTGTTGGCTGTGAGATGGAAATGGGAGAGGGGAATGATCCCACCCATACTGCCAAGTAGGAGAATGGTGGGGCAGCGGAGCAGAGAAAGGCACAAATGACCCTTGAAATCTCTGCAGTCTCAGATCAAGGTATGTCCATACTGAATGTGACAAAGTCCAGGCAAATGAAGGAACTTTACAGGTATTTCACTTACATACTCTTGGTGGGACCTTCACTGAGAGACAGAAGAATCTGGCCTGTATTTAAGATACCACAACAGTTCATGAACCCACTGGGAACATACTCAGGCCTGAGTTCTGGGTTTCTCCCTGGGTGTTTTGGAGAAGAGTCCTTAGGCACTATGCATTAAGGGGCAGAAAGCAACCTAGGGACATCTCTCTCAGCTGAAATAGCCATGCTTTCCTGAAGGTCTATGATGTGCAAACTGAGAATGCAAGATATGGGTAAGGGGGCATAATGCCTTTACATTTCACTTGGAACAAATGAACAAAATTTCTCTGGCACAGTTATACATATGCTGAAAACCCACCATGGAATTTACGACCGAAAAAATATATTTTGCTTTAGAGGCTGCCCTCATTTTTTTGTGATATCCCTTCATTTGTCTCGTAGGCTACAGTAAAGACGGATTTTGATGTAATAATATAGCACTAAGCACAAAAAAATGCAAGTAAATTCATTTTTGGATGTATATATTAAGGAAGAAAGTACAGGATGTTTAGCATCTTCCCCTTTGGCTTTATTTATAAGGCATTCATTCTCTCTCCGCAGGTGAATGAAAACCAAGAGGCTCACACAACCTGTTTACAAATATGTCCTGTTTTTATCTATGATTGCTTCACAGCGCTGCTGTGCTTCTCTGATGTGCTGGGCTTCAGTCACAGCCCTGATATAAGCAACACGTTACTTTCACAACCAAAGAAAATGTAATTTAAGCAAGCTTGTCAACAGTAGGGCCCAGCAGGCAGGCAAAGCAAGGAATCCAAAAGAGGGTCAGATTTCCTGGTATTTCTCTGCTAGCAGAGATTAGATGATAACACCTCTCGTTTGAAGGAAATGAATCAAATCTGATAAGTGCAATGCATCCTCAAAACTTTATGGTGAGAGGGAGGTATTCGCTCAACATAAAACCGGTGCCAGTAATAAAAGCTGTGTAGAAGCAATGTGCTTCACAGAACAGTACACATGATGCTGCTGCATGACCTGAAAGTCAGCCTTAGGCTTCTTGTACAAAAATGTTTTTAAATTCTTACAGCTGTAATTCTGTAAAGCCTGCTCTTGCTTCCTCTCTCACCTGCCTCTTCTCCCTATCTACTTGTTTCATTCACTGGATGGGGTGATGTTGCTTCTTTTTCTGCTTCTTGCTGGGACCAGATTATCAATCTACCTGCCACCCACTCAATAAAATAGACAATGAACACCAGACAGAAGCTACCACATATTAATTCATTATTCCCTCCAGAAATAGAAATAATCTAGCTTTTTTTCTCTCAGAAATAATTTGCCTTGTCAACATAACAAACAGTAATTAGAGCTCCCTAAACTTCAGCAGAAGCATTAACTTCATGTTCTGGAAATCTACAGTTACAGGCTTCATAAAAAAAACTTTAATGAGATGGTTGAGTTGCTTCTCAAGTACTGGGAATTGCTTATTGATAGCAAAGTTATCTGAGATCTGTTTTTACTGTCACCCTGTGTGAGTGTCTGAAATCTTCAAATCATCATTCACTTTGTGTCTTAATGCTATGTTACTGTAAGAGGTGTAACAGAGTGTACATAGTCTCTGTTGAATGAGAAGGACAATTAATACAGTTTGCATTTTGAGACAACGAATGACATTATAAGCGAGAAATATAAGGCTGTCTCACTGCTTATAACTTCGTTTAATTTTAATTGTTTAATTTGAATTTTGTCATTCTAGGGTTTTGCTGAAGACTAAATATTATTAGAGAGTTGGTTTTTTTTTTTTGCTACTATAAAGAAATAAAAGTCACACAGATGAGACATTGGCTTTTTTAAAAATCTTTTGCTAAGGGTGTTACTGGACTAGTCAGATGCAGCAGACTTCTGGATTCTTCTTTCTTGGGTTCTGAAGCTCATCTGGGTGCACTCTGGGACCCTGGGAGTCTCTCCATCCCACTCTCATGCAGGTGGCTGCTGCTGTCCTTGTTTGAAAATTCAGCCAGCACCACAGCTGAGCATGTACCCCAGTGACACACAAACATGCACCCCACATACAGAGGGTATTATGGCCAGGTACGCAGACTGCCACAGACAAGCACTTCCCTCAGTAACTTCAATGCATAACACTACCAAAACTCACAGAGAGAGCCTTCCACAACATCCTGGGTCCTGGGCCCCATCATGCAGCAAACCTCCCTAGATGACTGGTCAGGATGGTAGCTGGATGACTCTGTCCACTGCAGCAAGGAGTCATCCATTAGCATGACTCTTCTTCGTAGTCTTGCATGGTTTAGGGTTAAGTGAAAGAGGTTCTTTGCTTGTACATAAATCTGACTCCCCTTCAACACTGAGGGTGTTAAACCTATTTTACAGCTGTAAGCCCTCAGGTAGGGCAGGTACTTGGTACCTTACTCTTGGTACTAGGAGTCAGCAGAGTCTATCCTTATCCTTCTCTAGAGGTTTCTCTTACTTTGATAGAGGGGCTAGACACTGCTTGCTTCTCTGTGGTGGATGGGGGCAAACGGTCTTCAAGCAGTTAAAGTCCCAGAGATGATCTTGTTTATCTTTCTTTCATCTTTGCCAGTGCCATGCAGCCTGCTCATTTCTTCCCGTAACCCCTCCAGTTGGCAGCACAGCTCCTCCAAGACAGTTCACCTACTGTAGGGCAGAGGTGATTGTCTCCTGGCTTCAGAGAGAAATCCCAAATACTGCCTGCAGCCTGTGTCTTGGAGGACTGTATCTGTCACCTGAGGCTCAGTCTGCATCGAAGCCTCCCCGGGTCCCTTTCCCAGCCACGGCCTCAGACCCTGAGTCTTTTCCTGATGCAGGTCTCCTCCTACCTGCTACCTTGTCCAGCTTAAAGCTTGCTAGAAAACTACACATACCCACACATACATACAGGATTGTACTTATGGGGGAAAAATGAACATAGCCAGGCCTTTCCAGTTACTGGCATTTAGACCTCACACAAACATATGTATCCCTGCCTCTCCACTTCTGACACATATCTATATATCCTCTCAGTTCAGTCCTTTTCTAGCTGCTGGCATATAGACCTTGCAGCATTCACACGTAAGGGATAAGGAGTGAATTTACATGGAAAACATGGTCACTAAAGGATTTAATAAGAAGATAGCCAGCTGGTCCCTTTATCCTCCTCCTCTCCATTTTCCTGTGTTTGTTTCTTCCCATCCATCCCGATCCTTCCCATTTGCCACTGCTGGCCTTTCCCCTGAACACTATGAAAAGTTTTACAAAATGTCACAACACCATTTTAATATCTGATAATACTGATGTTAGTCTTGTTTTTCCCTTCTTTTCAGTTACAAGTTCAGGTTGACCCTCTTCAAGTCTATCTGAGTAGTGCTTTTAATGGCTGGGCATTCTGGCCTCTGTTTTTGTCTTTATTGTCACTTTCCTATGTATATGTTATTTCTTTTATACTGAAGAGTCTTTAAACAGCTAAACAGGCTCTCACTCCACATGATTTTATAGTTTTATTTACCTCTATGTCTTAGGGGAAGCCTTGTCCATCTAGAGTTGATAAGACAATGGTGATGGTTTGAGGATGTCGTGGTTTAACCATAGCCAGCAACTAAGCACCAGGCAGCTGCTCGTACATTCACCCACGGTGGGCTGGGGGAGAGAATTAAAAGAGGAAGAGAGAAAAAAACATGGGTTGAGATAAAGGCAGTTTAACCAGTAAAGGAAAACCGTGCATGCAAGCAAAGCAAAACAAGGAATTAATTCAATACTTCCCATCCGCAGGCAGGTGTTCAGCCATCTCCAGGAAAGCAGGGCTCCATCATGCGTAACGGTTACTTGCGAAGACAAAACACCACCACTCTGAATGCCCCTCCTTCCTTCTTCTTCCCCCCGCTTTACATGCTGAGCATGACATCATATGGTATGGAATATCCCTTTGGTCAGTGGGGGTCAGCTGTCCTGGCTGTGTTTTGTGAATGCCAAGCCTACTTGCTGGTGGGGAGGTTTAAGGAGCTGAAAAGGCTTTGAATCTGTGTAAAGCACTGTCCAACAATAATGAAAGCATTATCAACACTGTTTCCAGCACAGTCCAAAACGTAGCCCCATACTAGCTACTGTGAAAAAAATTATCCCAGCCAAAACCAGCACAGAAGAACACACTGTTAAGTGTGGGCACAGAAATTTCCCCTTAACGCGGCCAAGATATTAGATGCGGATGCTTATGCAGTTTGACTGTGCGCAGCAGAGGTCAGACTGGCAGCTCCTGGCGAGGGCTGCGCTCTCCTTTGTCTGCTGCACCCGGCTGAACTGCAGATGTTGCATCCCTGCAGCACCAGAGCATGATCCCCCCGCACACGGGGTTGGTCTCCCCCTGCAACCCCCCAGCCCACGCAGCAGCTGTGCGCAGAGAAACCATCTCTGTGGTCTCACTGCTCCCTCTTTTGGAGTCTGGCAAGAAAGAAATATTGCAGCACGAGAGAAGAAATCAGGTGGAGGCAAAGGAAGCGGGGGGAGAAGGTGTGAAGAGAGCAGGGATACGTGGCCAGAGCCAGAACCAGGAACAGAGCACATGGAAAGCAGGTAGTAGGACATGAAGATAAACCAATTTGGGGCTTGCAGGGGATGGCAACAGGGAGAGAAAAAGAAGTATGTGTCTGGAGAGGATGGCTGTGGCACAATTAAGGGACAAGAGAAAGGGCTAAAGCTGTATTGAAAACTGAGGAAGAGAGAAAGGTTTCATTTCATAGCAGCATAAACTAGGAATTTGAGCTGAGAGGGATTAGAAAGCAGAGTAAGGGAATAAGGTCTGGAGAGTCAAAAATCACTAGGGCGAATTCCCCACTTCAGTCTAGAATGATATCCTTTATTTTTTAGTCTCAACAGTACAGTCTGGGAAACAGCTGTATAATTCAATTCTTTGGTAAAATCCATCTCTCATTCTATTCTCGTGGTTGATTGACATGCAGTGTAACAACCTTGCACAGTTACTGTTCACCACTAGTCATATGCAAAAATTTCTTAATAATATTTCGATTTAATAAAAGAAATATGCCAGGAGTCCCACAGTGCATGTTAGTAAATGTGTGCAGTATGTGTTGCAGTCCTAGTGCTAACCAGCCAAGAAATTTTCTCTCTTTTCCCTAGCTAGAAATATTTCTCTTGAACATATTTTCCTTTTGCTTGTTTTTAAGTAAATGTCTGACAGTTCTTGGCTCACTTGCAGTAGTTATTTTTTTGTTTGTTTGGTTTGGTTTTCTCTCTTACAAATACTTCCCCTGATGACTTGCTGACCTTTTGAATTCTCTCCCTCCCAGCAGCTTTGTTTTAGGAAGAGAATCCTCCCAGACAACTGCTGCTCCCCCTTTCTCCTTCTAACCAAGTACTGGGTAAATAGATCCATATCATCAGCAGCAATGCACTGCATTTCAGACACTTCTACCATGAGCTATCATTTAAGTGCAATTTTTCCTCAAGACTTTCCAAGGCACCACAAGAAAATACTTGAAGTAAATGTCAAGGTGCCTTCCAACTTTCAAGAAAGGACCAGAGGAGGCTTCAAAGACATTACAGGGACTATTACCTATTTATACTTCACATGCCATAGTACATAATGGTTGAGTTCTGCAAGTGTATTAGTATTTATCAAGAAGGAGATATGAATTTAGGTATGATTATTTTTATAAATTTTCCTCTCACATTTTTTCCTTCCTGCTAGCTTAATTCTGGTGTACATATGGATTGTTTGCAATACAACTATATTGCAAGAGGTATGATTATTGTTACTTTTAAACAACATAATCGATGCAGAAATAATAGCCCTGAAGAAACAATATAACTTTAACAGAATGTGTGTTCATCAAGGTAACATAGTTCTCTACCTGACTAGGATTTTAGCTATATGTTACTCATTTAGGGGTACAGGCAGGAATACTTTATTGTTTCATTACACATATGATGGTGTCATGGTTTAACCTCAGCTGGCAACTAAGCACCACACAGCCACTCAGTCACTTTCCCTATGTGGGATAGGGGAGAGAATCGAAATGATAAAAGTGAAAAAACTCTTGAGTTGAGATAAAGACAGTTTAATAGGTAATGCAAAAGCTGCACACAAAAGCAAACCAAAACAAGAAATTAATGGACCACTTCCCATGGGCAGGCAGGTGTTCAGCCATCTCCAGGAAAGCAGCGCTCCATCATGCGTAACAGTTACTTGGGAAGACAAACACCATTACTCTGACCATCCCTGACTTCCTTCTTCTTCCCCCAGCTTTACATGCTGAGCTTGATGTCATATGATATAAAACACCCCTTTTGTTGATTGGGGTCGGCTGCCCCAGCTGTGTCTTGTGCACCCCAGCCTACTCACTGGTGGGATAGTGTGAGGAGCAGAAAAGGCCTTGACTCTGTGTAAGCACTGCTCAGTAGGAACTGAAACACCCCTGTGTTATCAACACTGTTTGCAGCACAAATCCAAAACAAAGCTACATACTAGCTATTGTGAAGAAAATTAACCCTAGCCCAGCCAGAACCACCACAGATGGCAACATCTTTATGGGTAAATATGGCCTTTGTGGTATCTCAGTGAAATGTACATCACTGATTACACATTTTGAAGCTTCATGTCATTAATAAAGGCAGAAAGAAAAGATAAGAGCTGTTAAAAGAAAAGCCTATTCTTTTCACATTGGTAAGTATATCACATTCATAGGCTTTACTAGAAATTCGTACTCAAATTTTGACTTTCCCTGGTTTACTCATGGTGAATTCTTGTTTTGGAAAGGGATTCCTAAAATATATCTTCCCTTTGCACAAGCTAAGACTTAGTCCACTTTACTGTTTCAAACAGAGTATAGAGATTCACTCACTAGTCAATTGAGAGATATAAGCAACCCTAATAAATTTAGATTAATCCTACGTATTTTAGGAAGGAGTAAAGATGCCTCTATTTCCATTAATGGCAGAGAACACTAAATAATTCACTCCAGTTAGGCAACTGACTTCTAGATGGCTAAAGTTAGATGAGATGAATCCTAACTTTAAAACTTCTGTGTCTGTTGTTTCAACTTAATCTCTGGCAAAGTTACAAGCTAAGGAAAAACTCTTTAAAATCATTGAAACACATTGTATGAGTTGACTTTTCAGTCATATCCTCACACAGGAAAATTCTAGTTTTCCATTAAATTCTGCTCTGTCATTATCTCCTCTGTATTATGAGAAGGATGCAGAGATAACCTGACCCAAAACTCTTTTTATATTTTCCTATCTGTGGCATTTCACTTTAAAATCATTACAGAAAACAAAACAGAATTCTCTTTTCTACACTTTTACAAAACATTGTACAGATTTAGACTTTGTTATTTCGTAGCAGTAAATTCTGTTTATTTTTACTAGAATATTGCAATGTGTTAATAAAACTCAGTTCTATCATTTAGTTTAATATTAAAATACAAAAAAATGGTAAATATTATAAAACATTTTAAATAATAATTGTAATATCATTAATAAATAAAAAGTCTATTGTTTTAACAGAAATTCCTCCCTTTGTTAATACTAGATACTTACATTTAAATCTGAGGCTTTTCCTTAGTTTTCATACTGTTCCACATTAATGCATTTTTGCAAACCTACTTCCCTAAGATATGTAAAACTATTTAAAATCACAGTCCTCTTTTAGTTATCAGTGGTTCCTTGTCAAAATTGAAGGAGGTTGATATTTCACCCTGTGCCCAGTTCCACTCAAATATTTAATCAATGACTTAGTTGATGGATGACAGCCCAGAGCTAGGATGATCTGGAATGAAGTTGAAGGGCAGGATTCAAGGATTCAGAATTATTTTGAAAAATGGGAGAAACAATGGGAAAAAGCTTAATAGGGGCAAATATAAAGTCTAGGCTAATACATGTTGGACCACTTAACATTTTTCTGGAAAAAGAGTTTGCGGGTTTGGGTATTACATTTAATCACAAGCTGAAGACAGAATGAGGTTAGTGCCCTGATAAAGGTGAGGCGCTAGGAGAATTTTCAATGAAGAAATGCTGGTAGGAAACTCCAAAGAGGAACAAGAAGCTCCAAACAAAAGGCAGAGATGGAAAGTAAGTGTCCTAGAAATGGAAACAGGAGGAGCTCACCAAGAAAGAGTATGCTGTAGGTGCTGAATCTGATGCGTGTTTTGAACGGCAATGAGAAAGACTTCTACAGGTGCATCAGCAACACAAGACAGATTGGGGAGTATGTGGGTCTGCTGATGAAGTGGACAGAGGTGACAAATAACATGGAAAACCCCCAGGTACTCAATGCCTTCTTCACCCTAGTCTTTACTACTAAGACTTGTCCTCAGTCATTCCAGTTCCCTGTGACCAATGGGAAAGTCTGAAGCAAGGAAGACTTAACCTTCACTGGAGGAGAATTCTAGGGAACATTTAAGGGAACTGGACATACACAGTTCATTAGACCCCAGTGGGATGTGCCCACAAATACTGAGGGAGCTGGCTGCTCTCATTGTAGGACCATTCTCAAAAATCTTTGAAAGGCCATGGTGACTGAGGAAGACTCCTTGAGAGCTAGAGGAAAAAAAAAATGTTACTCCAATCTTCAAGAAGGACATGAAGGAGGACCTGGGAAACTACTCAATAGTCAGCCTCACCTTAACGTCTGGGAAGGTGATGAGCTAAATCCTGCTGGAAAGCATTTCAAAATATATGTTGGATAAGAAAGCACTTGGGTATAGTCAACATGGATTAATGAAGGGGAAATCATGCCTGGTCAACCTGACAGCCTTTTACACATAAATTACTAACTGAATGGATAATGTAAGAACAGCTGATACTGTTTATCTTGATTTTATTAAAGCTTTTGACACTGTCTTCCATATGACTCTTACTGTCAAACTCATGAATGGACTAGATAACTGGACAATGAAGTTAACTGAAAAGAGTCTGAATTTCCAGGCTTGATCAGCAGCACAAAATCCAATTCAGTCAATAGTGCTATAACCCAATACTGTTTGAGAAGAAGTCAACACCTCTTCCTTAATTAATTGGAAGATGGAACTAAATTCATCCCCAGCAAATTTGCAGAAGATACAAAGCTGGGCGGATTGCTTGATACATGAGGTAGTTATGACATCACTCAGAGGAACCTTGATGCACTGGAGAAATGGACAGAAAGGAATCTCAGTAAGATTAACACTGTGTGTTGTTGGAGGTGCTCCATCACCTCTACTCAGCCCTCATGAGACATATCTGGATGCTGGGTGCAGTTCTGGGCTCAACAGTAAAAGAGAGACATGGCTGTATTGGAACAGTGTAACAGATGACAGCAGAATTATTAGGAGATCAGAGCATTGGACATACAAAAAGGGGCTGTGAGAGTTGGTATTGTTCACCCCAGGGAAAAGAAGGCTCGATGAGATCTTATCCATGTGCATATATATCTGATTGGTGGGTGTAAAGAAGTTGGAGCCAGATTCTTCTCAGTGATGCTCACTGACAAGATGAAAAAGAACATACTAAAGTACGGAATATTCAACTTAATTAAACACTTTTTTATTGTGAGGGTGGCCAAGCACTAGAACAGGTTACCCAGAGAGGTTGTGGAGTCTCCACCTTCAAAAATATTCAGAACACAACTGGACATGGACCTGTGCAACCTGCTCTAGCTCATGCTGTCAACCTCAACCATCCTGTGATTGTGTAACTGTGTACAAATTTAAATGCTGCAATACAAGTTGGGTGAGTTATGTTACATTTCACCTCACACTATGCACTGTTTTACTCCCTCTGAAGTAAAACATTCTATATCTTTTCACAGACATGCCAGGGTTTTGTTTATTAATATTCATTTTGTATTAGTTAGATAGCTGCTTGATTTTATTGTTGTTACCTAATTTGGAGGAAAGCTTACATGCTGATTTATTCTGTTACATTGCTTCCAGTCCTGGAACATTTTTGCATTTTGACTTTCTAATTGCTTGAAGAAATTAGGAGGCCATGGCAAACCAATTGCAAAATTATATCACAGTCCTTTTCTTATCAATGTAATATTTTCTTATTCCACAATTTTTTATTTTAATTTGTTCTGTTATCCTTAATTATGTGTCAAAGTTATGTTCCATGACCTGTGTGCACGTACTGATGGGATGTAATTACCAAAGGAGGTGGACTTAAGTTATTGTAAAGGACAAGAATGTGGATCTAGGGACATTAAAGAAAATGCAAGCTAAATATTAGAGAAAATTTCTCAAATGTTTCATTTTTTAGATTATGCTGACCAAAAAAATATTGTTGATGCTCATTTTCTTGAGTAGTTTCAGACTATGATGGGATTACACCATATGAAAAAAAACAAAGGTTTTGGAAGCTGTCTAGGCTAGGTCCAGGTAATTTTTGTCAATCTATAAAATGGCCGCTACTAAAAACTTTTGTCACCACTGAATAGCTGTGCCTATAATGCCATTGTGCTAAAATATACCTGAGTTCATCACACCTTGTTTATCAAAAGATAGAGCCAGTGTAAGGAATTATTTCCATCTCAACACTTTATAACTTTTGCAGTCTATAGAAATATAAATAACTGGTTCACACGACATTTCTGTTGTTTCAGAAGGCATTACATTATGTCAGGATCAAAAGCATCTGCAGCTTTAAAGGGTTTTATTTCATCTGTGAATTATTACTTTCCTTCCTATGTATTAGAATGAGGTATTTGTCTGTATTCAACAAGAGAGCTATAAATACTGGTTCAATTGTTAAGTAGTTGCACAGATTTATAGATCCCAGTGAGATAAATAATATCTGAAAGTTTCCTTCTAAATAGTACTACAGGTTAATGGTAGTGATAGTGCAGAGATTATAGAACCTTTAAAAAACATTTTATATCAGTGCTATTACATTTAAAAAAACAAACAAACAAACAAACAAAACACCTTTGGAATACTTTTGGTGGTTCCAGAAAAATACATACTTTGTCTTTAAATATTCAGAGGAAAATTAGTTCTTAAATTCATGCTGGTTTCCATCCTGCAGATTCAGCTGTCTACATTAAAATGTCTCTGTGACTCCCCATGCACAGGCACCTTCTAGATGTGCTTATGTGGTTCAGATGTTAGCTGCACTGTGATGTTTCGTTTTATTTGGCAGAAGTTTGACACACAACTAGGGAACGGTATTGTTTGCAGATACTGTTCAAAGGGTATGGTGTCATATTCTGAGTAGTCTCATCTTTCCATTTATGAGTGGGAAACCTTTACTTAAAAGATCTGTACTTAAAATTTGAAGCATGTTTTGAAGGCAGTATAGCCCCACTGGTAACCTCTTCTTTGTTTAGAATTACATATGTCTGTGAAAACACTGTTCTTGTTACCTCCTCTAGCTTTTACAGGACAAGATGTTTGGTTTAGAGTGGAGGGAAAATAAAAGACAGTTACTTGATACCAGATTCTCATTTAACAGGACAAACTGACTGTGAACACTGATAATGTTAGAGAAGATTAATCCTAAACCATAGCACAGTGATCCCCCTATAAAAAGATTTTAAAACAGTAACCAGGGAAGATCCTCAATACTCAGCCAAGCCTTTTGGTGATTTCTCTTTCAATCTAAAAAAATCCACAAGAATATTTTAGCAGTGAATAGCAGGAAGTACATCAGGATGAAGGCTTCTCCAACAAGAAAGGGAACATCACAGCATATGGCTCATATATCACAGGACACTTTGGCAATACATTCCTACACCTACCTGTCTTGCCTAGGAGCATTGCTATATGCTAAAATGACCTCTGTGTTTAATGACCCCTGTGTTTTGTTTCCATATGGCACAGCTATTGACTGTGTTTGATTAAAGGAAGTCCCACAACAGTGTTGTTATTTTACTTTTTTTCAGCTTTAACAGAGCATTGTTGATCTCAATCAGGTCAGACACCCTGTCAGAGCTCAGTCTCGACACATGAATGACAAACATATCAGAACAGCCAAAAGTTTGCAACATGTAATAAAAACTGAAGTCATGCATGCTATCCTCTTGTGGCCTGAGTGGGGATGTAGGCAACCAGTGATTTGTAGGCTCCATTACTTCCAAAATGTTCAGTGTATCTAAGCCTTGGCAGGGTGTCAAGGACAAAGAATAACCAGTCTTCAGATATCACTTTTGAAATGCTGCACTCTTGAAATGCTACACTCTACGCTTCCTTCAGGTGATTCATTCTTTCCATGTTGTCAAGATCCATTGATGAAAGCTGACTACTTTCAAAGGCCTCTGACAAGTGAAGCATCCTCAATACATGGAGAAAATGATATTGTGCAATCAGTACTCACAGAACAGACTATCCATGATGGATGTGTTACTGCTTGGCAACATCATGGTGAACTTCTCTTCCAGACTCAAGACAGAGCCCTAGAACAGTTAAAGAGATCTTGGAGGCAGGAGTAAAATGATCACACTGGGAAGAGACTTGAGGAGTTTTTAAAGTGATTTCAGCGTTCCCATAAATCTAGCTGCTGTCTTATAGATGGCGACAATATCCTATCCTTACAGCAAATCTGTGCATTTAAAATAGGGTAGACATACTGCAGGAGCATGAAAATGATGTGAAAATCGATTGTACTAATGCAGAGCAGCGTTCACAAAGCAATAGGTATTAAGAAGACATTTCTGGTTTAATACGTTTTTTAATCCTTTATATAAATAATACATGTAGTGTAATAAAACATTACTAACAAATAGGGATTTAAGATGTTTCCTTTTTTTTTTTTTTAATAGCAATGGCTACTTTGCTCTTTGCAGGCAATTTAGGTAAAAAAATCTAATGATATTGCTCATAATACATAAACTTGAATACAAATTCAGAGGCAACTAAACTTTCTCAAGTAGGGAGATTTAAATTTTATATTTCACGTTTTGTTTGTTTTCATAATGTTTTATATGGAGTATGTTTTTGGTATTCAGTGTGACACATTTTCCAATTTCTTTACTTTTACAACAACAACAACAACGAAAGAAACTTAGCTGCTGAGCCTCTCTCCTGGTAACTGTATGTTATGCTCAGCATAGTGTTCAAAACTAAAGTATAAACAGAGATAAGTATGATCAGATATGAACAAAGACGTAGGTGCATAAGGTGGGCCTTGGGGATCCTGAGACTCTGCACCTAAGCCCTTTATGGGCATCTCAGTTTCCAAATGAATAAGCTGTAGAAGCTTAAGAACACTCTTTAACATGTGCAGTAAAACTTCAGTTTTGAACAGGTTTAGAGGTATGCTGCCTAATTGTGAGCAGACAATCATACAGGCATCCTCAAGGTTTTGCCTGTCGCGTATCAGTACCACTGAATTTATTCAAAAACACGTACAGAGAAAAGAATAGCATTGCTTGTGTAGCTTAGTGGTAAAAGAATTCAACCAAGAAATGTGGGGTTTAAAATATCCTTAGCCTCAAAGGGTTTAAACCACACCTCATCAAGATCACTGAACTGCAAGCCTTTTCTTTGGAAAACAGGGTGCTGTTTTGACAGGAATGCATATGAGGCCAGAGGAAGAAGTATACAAAAGGAAGCACTGCTCTGCTGCCCAAAGGTGAAAACATTCTCCTGGAATGGGTTAGAAAAGAACTGTCTGTGCTTTCTTGCTCTTTTTAATATGTCCATTTTAAAATGAATATAAATCCTGTTTCGGACATACTAATGGTGTGACATTCAGACCAGAACATGTAAGGAGCAATGCAAATAGACTCATACACAGCACACACTAATCTGACTGGACAGAGGACCTCAGGTCAAACCTCATCTGCAGACATGCCCTCCGACAGCTTAGACTGCTCGCCTGGCAATGCGGTGACTGTTCTTAGGCATTGTGTGCCAAGATGCCTGCTGAAATATACAGTTCTGGATATTGCTTTATGTATTTCTGAAGAACTGTGATACTCGGCTCCCCATCTGTAAAATACAACTCTTCTCTCAACCCCTACTATGCCTATGCAGTCTATCTAGATTAAAACTCAACCGCAATCTTCATATACGCCTCCTAGCCCTGCAGTGCACAGTTACCTGGGGAGGGAAAGGAGTTAGATACTTCTGTCATGCAAATAAGGGAAGATTTCCCTCCCTTCACCCTTTCTCTACATGCATATAATTTATACAGAAGGTCTCTTCCATTCCAAAAATCACATTTTTTCCCTGTGCAGGAGCAAAAAAGCTGTGGGAAGCCCTGGAGAAAGCAAAAGTATCCATGCATACATCTGAGCATCCTTTAAACTAGCTGAAGTAACATCCAAGAAACTGTTTTCTCCCAAGCACCTGATCAGTAAATAAACATATGTGAGCTGTTGTTGTTGTTTTAATGTGGTTGTGCAGTATATGTTTGCAAATGCAGGACTAAACCATATGTCAACGTTTGCCTTAATGTACTCCTGGAGGCTACCTACGCAAGGCTCAGTCAAATAACTTCAAAACGGCTATAAATACATGCACCTCCCATTACATTTCACACAGCTACATGCACAGTGGTTGCCTGGTGCGTTGGGCTTAATTTACATATCTTGCCTTTTGCAAGCTGAACATAATTTGGTACACTGTTTAAAGTTTATTATTCCAGTATCGTTTGATGTTCTAAATTACTTTGTGTGCCAGCATTTAATTTACTACTAATCTTTTAAAGAGTTGAGTAAGGATCATGGTAGCCTCATTTCTTAAAGACTCCTGTAACGAACTGGGTGCTAGCTTAGTTTAACAGGAAGTTAGAGTTGCAGTTCATTACAGAACAGTGAGCTCCAGCTATATTGAATTACTGCCAAGAAATATTTACAGGCTACAGTCATAGACTTTACCCTTCAATCAGTGATGGTCTAAGGGAACACTTCCTGAAGTTTGTTAATGCATTCTGCTAGCCTGACAAGTGGGTGTAAGCTAATTCTGCCAACTCCAGTACCTTCCTGAGTGCTGTGTTGAGGCCAACAAAACATCCAAGTATTTTTTGTGAATAAACAACTCATCAAAACATATGAGAACAGAAGGTTTCAGACATCTCAAAGCAATTGGTGTAGTCATTTTAGAGTTAATTAGAAGCACAATGGTACTTTATTTGAGCCTCCTAGACCAAGGGCCATCTGCATAACAATATAGCATCTCTTACAGCCTCCTTATAACTCTACAGAGATATGCATTAATGACTCTCCCTTTACTCTGTCTGTGAAACAAAAGGGAACATTTCAATAACTGAATAAAATGCAGGAAAATTTTGCAGTCATATGCTCTTACATCCTGTTCTATATATCTATTTTCTGTCCTCTACTTCTTTTCATACCTAATCTTCTTTTATTATTTTGGATGTCGCAATTATTGGTTCTGCTGAAGAATCATACTCACAAAATAAGGGACCACAGCTCTAATGAAGCAGCACTGTTGTAAGCAAGAACAAAAGTGGATACGTGTCTGTTTCTTATTTTGTTACATGGCGTGGCTTTTTCTTAGGCATAAAGTATCTTGAACTTCAGGGAGTAAGTGTATCCTATATTTTAATCTGCATGATTCAAGTAAACTAGAAAAAAAATATACTATTCCTATTCCATTTCTTTACTGGTGCTGGCTTGTGTGAGGAGCTCCAGCTCTCTGGGTGGCAGGGGAGGAGGAGGAAAGCCTCTGCTTATGTCTGCCAGCAGTAAATTACTATCTCCTTGTTCCCCAGTCACTACAGTAACTGAGCAAAAGAAGAATAACAAGCCACAGTTCTTTCTTTTATGTGCCTGCGGAGTTGTATAGTTGTGGTGTAACTTCATTATGGGTCGTCTGTATGAGACATAACTCCAGCTCACATTCCCAGGGGGAGTTTTAGGCAGAGGCAGGTCATGGTGAAGGTACAACACGCACCATGACAGAGAGCCCAGTGGTTACACATATCGTTCTATACATTTGAATGTAAAATGGCTGTGAAAGTTGGGTGAGGTTTAGTATGAAAGTCATAGCAATACTTGCTCAAAGCTGTCCGGTAGGTAGCATATGTCATCATTTCTACTGTCATTGCAGCAAACAATTTGCTAGAGTGGGAAATGTAGCAATTTACACTTGAGAAGTTTCTTACTGTATGGAGTAAGGCACACTGGCATTATAAGGTAAGCCCTTGGATTACTCGCCCTGATTTTATTTTTATTTAGCTCCAAAAACAATTACTGCTATAACTTCAAAAGACAAATCCAATAATCAAGTAATAAATCATATAGAATTTTGCCTTTTAAATAGAGTGAATTAAATCCTGCTATATAAATAAGCATCACAGACACAAAACTATAGAAAAAATAATGGGCATATTTTGTCTAGTATTTATTTAGCTATAGTATTTTAGAGATTCTTGGCACTGAAAGAAACCAAACATACAAAGCTGCAATAACAAAGGTCTGACATGAGAAGAAACCATTGTTCAGACAGAAAAAAAAAAAAAAAAAGGGGGAAAAAAAAACAAAACAAAACAAAACAAAAGCCCAAACCCACAGATTTCTTTCTACATTTATATCCAGAATTCACTTGTAAAATTAAGCCATTTTTCTTTTCAATCAGATATATTAAAGAACTTCTTTACTATAACAGTCAAAATGTTAATTGACTCCATCTACTTGGCATAACAGTTCTAGTACCATAAGAATTAAAAGAGATGAGTAAGAGAAATATTTCTAGTATGTGTGGCTCCACAGATATACGTATTGCCCCAAGCCAATGCCCTGGGGTCTGAGCTAACCTGTGCCTCTTGCTCTGAGATTTGTGCCATCATCTCTTTTCATATTTAGGCAAGTAAAATGTATGTACAGTCTGTGGAGAGCTGTAAGTGCTCCTAAAGGCCTGATGAGAGGAAATTCTGTTTACATAAATTATTAGTTTACCTTTCCATTGAAAACACTGTGGACTGGTAGGATGTAATTAGGACTTGCCCCATCCAATGCTTTACATTCAGCATTATAACAGTGGAAGATCTGTAGAAAGAAGACTCAATTGGCTCCATTCCCTCTTTCTAGGGAACATTTTACATTTTCTGCAAAATAAAGTTTATGAACATTGTGTGCGCACAATGCTGTACCATAGCCATCACACCATGAGGCAAGAAACACCTACTACCTGTAATGCATCACTGGAGCTGAAAAGATTTGTAATCCTAATCAAACGTCAGTTTTCTAGATTTTGTGGTGGACTTTGGGAAACTGTAGGTGATTGTCCATCCACATATGGATGTCAAAGGTATGTAGATGGTAGATATAGGTGATTCTCAGCTTGTACTGACCTTCTAGAGTCAAGCACAAAAGGAGAAACCATCCCTGTAGAGAGTTGTATCATTACAGAAACCTACAGAGATCTGCAGGGCTGCATGGAAGAAGATGTGATCATTCTCTGCATTACCTATAAGGTTTCTAAGGCAAACATTTTTAATAGTCCTCACACAGGGTGGGTGTGTATGTATCAAATAAGCTGATTCCCACTCTATATTCTTGAATTTGTAAATTCTTTGCAGATGCATTTGAAAATATTATCAATATATTTACTGAAACAAAATTTAAGGAAACAGTAGAGAAGCAGAAATCAGATCTGAAACAAAGTCTCCAGTAGGGTAAACAGTAAACAACTAAGCTAAAGTAAAGCTATCTACCTTCTAGCAACAGAGCTATTAAAACTCCAAAGCTAAATATAGGTAGGTTTAGCAAAAGTTTCCATACATTCTGATTTACAGTCATTTTGTATTTTATTTTGATAAATGCCAGTTTAAGTTTTCAGGCTATTATTCTGAACTGGAAAAAAAAACCAAAAACAAACGAAAAACCCTTTGATCTTATCATCATGGCATTGACTTTCTTTTCTGTACACCCTGTATATTGTTCCAAACTTATAATTTTATTTGAAACAGATTTAAATTTAAACTCAGATGTGTCAAACCTACCTTGAGTAGTTTAATTTAGACTCAAATATGTCAAATCTACCTTGTGGAGATTTGCTGCGGAGGGAATCATCTCCTCTGAGACACTGGAAAGAAAAGGTGTTAAAGAACTGGAGCTAGAGTTTACCACTGTGTGCTGGTTTCAGGCAGGAATAAGCTCCTCTCCTTCTCAGAGCTGGCTGGCCCACAGAGGCTGACGGATTTGCTTCATTACATGGTACTCAGGCTCAGTGGTCAGGCTGGGGGCGCACCACGATTTGGAAGGCAAGAAGTGGCCCTAGGAGGGGAGAAGGATCGTTAAGGCTTTTGGCTAGCTGATAGCTGGGTGGTTACCTCCTTTCGTTAACTCTTGGTGCAGCTGTTAGCAGAGTAGCAGTCGTCTGTTAGTGGTCTGGGGGGTCGGTGTTTTTAGTCCCTGCTCTCAGGCTCTCTGGCTCAGGGACTGCTTGCTGGTTTTGGGACCTGGCTGTGTGTCAGTCGGTGTGTGTTGAGCTACTGTTCTATTTTCATATGTTCTATTTTCTGTTGTTTCAATTACCTCTTAGTATTGTTAGTATCACTCTAATCTTCATTTATATTATTAAATAATTCTTATCTCAACTTTCACCAGCTTTCCTTGGTTTTTTTTTCCTCCGACCCTTCTTCATTGTGGGAGGAGGGTGGGAGGTGAGTGGGCAACTGGGTGATAGTTAATTGCCAGATAAGGCTAAACCATGACACCGAAGTAGATTTGTGCAGCTGTCATTCATCCATGTGATTGTTTTCTTTTATAAGTGTTTCTACTCATAACTCCTATGATTATGTCTTGCTCAATAAAAATACTGCACAGTTGAGCTATTAGTAGTAGAAAAGAGGGAAAATTTAGCATCCATGCTGTAAGAGTTACCCCATTAAGTCCTGTAGATTGCTTGCTGTGTAAACTCTAATCCCATTCAAACAAGAAAATTCTAGTCCTGTAAAGGTACATTTATCTTATTTATCAAATGTAAATTCAGGTCAATTAGACCAAATTAGGTTTGGATGACATCCAAATTTATTGCTTATGTGCAGTAGGTGCAGGCCAACTTATGGTGAAGTTCAGATTTAAGGAAAGTTTTAGGGTGTTTACATATGGATGTAGGGTACCAGAGATAACACAGCCATAGTCTGGATGCAGGAACAGACCTACATTACAAGGGCAAATTTCTGGATTGATTGTTAGTAATCCTGTTGCCACAGTCCATCTCATCCACCCTGGAAATTTTGTTGCACATCTATGGTGTCCTTCTTGCAATGACATTGATGTCTTGTGGAATATGGAATTTGTAGACATTTATAGTATTCTGAAATGGGCAGATGAAAACATGATGGTCTACAGCTGACAGTATGAATGCTAAAGTAGGTGCACTGAAGTCATAAGAGCCCAACGGTACAAATAGATTGTGATCACTCCACAGCAAACAAGTTTATTCCATAGGAAATATTTTAAGATGAACATTAAATGTTTACATATCTATTGTAATTTTCTTTGATTTTTGAGGGGATGCATTGATTGTAGAGATGAATAAAACCAGTAGTCATATATTTGCAACAACAGTTTTAAATTGCCAAAACACATTTTGGAGTTTTAGGTATAAAGTTTTTAAAAAATGATCTTTTGCAGAAATTTTCATTTGAATTTGAAAGTTATTCTCAATATGTCAAGGAGAAAATGTCCTTGGCACACCCAGTAAAACTAACAGTAAGAGGTTTATACATGCCATCTCCATTTCAGTCTTATGTTGGCAACAACATTAATTTGCCATTCAAGTAACAAAACAGTAAGAAATGGCTATGAGAAAGCAGTCGCTGTAAGAGACACCGAAACAATAATAATATTTCATGTGTAAGACAAATGTTCCTTTGCATTGGACTTCATGGCAGGAAATTCTCAATCTGTATAGTCATGAATCAGAACTGATCAGGACAAGGAATAAAATGTTTTCATCTACTCTCTGGAAACCATAAAAATAAGGTCACACATACATAAATGAATGTCAGCAGTCCTTGTCTTCTTGGACCCTCGTGAACATTGAAGACTGTGATCTCTTTATGCTTTGTTGAGATGGTGTTGAGCCTGTGGAGTTCCTGCTTCTACCAAGGGTATTCTGTGTATTAGGAGGTTTGAGATTTATGAAATCGGTCCTTAGTCATTTCAATGAATTGTGGCTGTTGGAAAAGCACATTTTTTTCCCCATTTTCTTTAGAGGATCATATGGTGTTAGCTCCTTAGTACCCAAAAGGAATAACAGTCAGCCATTTCTCAACACTACTGGGGATTTCATATTGTGTAAGGCTCTCAGAAAAATGTATTCAGTTAAAAAAAAAAAAAAGTTTAGTCTTTGTTCCTATTTCAGTTTTTTATCTCTTCTCAAGTACATTTGCCTCTATTGTCCTGTTCTCTATTCAGATTTAGCCAGGATGAATATCAATCACAACCTTCATTTGTTTCTCACTTTCTATTTTACTGCAGTGTCTATGTCCTACTTCACTGCTATCCTACCGTAAACCACATGCCTGCATATTTAATTTTTCATGTCAATGGACTGAAGGAAGAAATTATCACAGGAGAGTATAAAGTAACAAATGTATTCCCATATTTGAGGATTTCCAAAAGCACTTACTTGTATAAGTCACAGGTAATTCAGATTCTAAATCCCACTGCCCTTCACTGTGATTCTGAGTATTTCTATGTACAAAAGGGTCAGATTTACAAAGGTATTTAGGGGTTTTAAGTTTTATGTAGATGCTCGGTAAGATTTTCTGAAAGTGTCTGGCTAGTCCACTCTCACTGAAATTAATGTCACTGAAATCAATAAAAGTTAAGTTCACTGACATTTCTGATGGGGTAAAAAATAGCCATGTATCTGCATATTTAAGCAACTCACCTTTCTCAGAGACATTTGAAAACCTTCCTAAGAAGCCAGGTCATTTACATGCCTTTAAAAATGTTAACTTAGTTGACTGGTTCAGATCCATTTCAGGCTATCAGTGACTGGTGGGTGGTTTGACTGTACAGTGGCCTTAGTGAAATGTTATCATCATCTCAGAGCACACTGGAAAAAACATTATTTATTTTTTTATTCTGAAATGTCATTATAAGAAATTCCAGAACACTTTATGAGTTGGGTGTCTGCCATGGTTAATATCACTTATTCCTCAAAGAAATAGCTCTTTGAAAATTGTTGAGGATTAATTTTAAATCAACATATCATCTCTACCTTTCCTGTCTTCTCCTCCTTGCCCAGTATGATCTACTTTGTAGCCATTGCTATTTCTTCAAGAGTGCTTTCTTTTTGCATGATCCAGTAACACTGATAAAATATTCTGTCACAGCCTTTCAGTCCACGTGCCTTATGTAAACGCTGAAGCCAAGGAAGTCAGGCCTGCACCATACAAACCACAGATCCTCCGGAATATGAGGGTTACTTTCAAATGAACAGTGAAATAGAATAGCAGATACTGCATTGTGAAAACATAGCCAAAACTATGTGAAAAATTTAGTTTCAAAAGAAACCGTAAAGACTTCTAGAATCTTAACTTTCCCTCTAAAGTGTTCATCTGTTCATTAGACCTTGTCTAGATATTCGCCCACTGGTATACAGGTGAGCAGAGGAAATGAATTGCTGGCTAACTCTCAGTACTGAACTTTTTCATCACCAACAGAGCTTTTCATTCACCAATTTCTGTCAGTCAGCAGTCTTGTTTTTGTTCCCAAGAATACAGTGTGCACTTAGAAAATCCTATGATAGAATCATAAACCTCCAGGATGAAAAGGCTGTTCATCTCATGCAATGAAGGATTGTTCTCTCTCCACACAGGAGAACAATCCCTCATTTCATAAGTGTGCAGGAGACTTCTATGTAATCTTGTCTGAAGTGATTCAAACATACTTCTTTTTGTTTAGGGCTTGAACTGAAAGAAGATTGGGAGAGGAATTTAGTATTTTTCTTTTGTTCTTCATGATTAATCGGAGAGACTTTCTTTTGAAAGGAGATAGTGATGCACCCCAAGACAAGAGACTTCCATGTACACTGACTATCATATAGTGAGCTACAAGAATCTGCAATCACCCACACTTTTATTCTATTTGGGTTGCTTTGTTTTGGGTTTATTTTCCCCAAATGTCAGTTTAAATTTGGATGTTGGTTTCTGCTATAAACAGCAAAAATGGGACTTTAAAGTTACCATATTCAAGTTTGTTTATATTTTAAATTTTCCAGTGATACTATCCTTTGAGATCTTAGGTCATCAGAAAAATTCACAATTGCTAATAATTCTTCCCTGTTAAAGATGATGAATTTCTAAGAATAATGGATGAAATTCTCTTATTGTCTTAGTATGGAGTAGGAAGGATGAGTTTAAGAAGAAGGCCTCTGCTACTGTCCCAGGTCCTGTATTACCTATCAAAAAAACTGAGTAAAATCAGAATTAGATTCTGATCTCTCTTTAAATATCTGTGGCAACTATATTATGCACCACCAAAGTAACCTTTCTGTAACTGTTTCATCCTCTTCTTGCATTCCTTCTGCAGTTTGCTACGCTTCTTTTGTACTTTGGTGTCATTGTGTCTGACTCAAAGTGGAGCTATGGAAGCTAGGCAGAACTCCCGTAATTATTTGTACCCTGAATTTTAGGTTGACTTAACAATGCAAAATATAGGCGTTGATGTTCCTCTCTTTTTACTGAGGTGACTGGGAGACAAAGTTCAGAAATACTTCTTTTCCTCACTGCTTTCGTCTCTAACCAATGTCATATACTTAATACACGGCATTGTTTATAGCTCCTGGGTAGCCGTGTCACCTGTGGGCATGAGGAGTTTCTGCGATCCGAGAGGGACAAAGCGATAAAGCTAGCAAAGTTTGCAGTCTGGTAACAGTATAGGAGCTGGTGGTATGTCCCATCTGTCTGGGGCAGCAAATAATTTCTAAGATTTACATGGAAAGCATAATTAACCAACAGCATAAAGATTTAGGAAGTTCTTAAAGAGAAACACTCTGCAAAGCAAAAGGTCTTGGAGTGAATATTTATTAGTGTGGAAAAAAACATAGAGTCTTTACAGAGAACAGAAGTGCAAAATTCTAGGCAGGAACATATCCTTTTTATTGTTGTAAAATGAGATACAATCTCTAAATCACCTCCACTTTTCTGATCACAGTAATTAAAACTTTGACCCAAAATTCTCATCTCATATGCATCAAACTATGTGTACATTTTTACTTACATCAGCTGACTCCCTGATATACACCAGAGTAACTGAAGTCAAAATCTCCAGACCTTGTTCCAGTGTTCTTTCCCCATTATGTTAATCTAGTTTTATTGCTGAATCTGCTAGTTGGTTGCTGTTATTTTTACTGAGGTCGTATGTCCTGTTTACTGCTCATGAAATCAAATGGCTCTGTCACTTCTGACTAAACAGGAATATCACCTACTATCATTTCTTCATGCTGAACTGCTTAGGAGAACATAATTTTAAAATGGCAGAGTCATGCAGGTGTTAATTTATTTTTTCTGGCATATTCCCTGCTTGAATTTTTCTAACCTGTTTTTCTTAGTAACAGTAAATGACCTTTGAATAAAAGGAAACATTGTCCTTTCAACAAGACTTTTTCTATTAATTGTTATTCTTTCCTGACCAGTTGGTGAAATGTTTGCTAATCAGAATTTGAGCTCCTTTGTATAGTGTTCATTTGTGGGAATATATCATCATGCTTAAAATATACATTGTGTGGGGCTTAATTTTCTGAGGATGATTGGATAGAGTAGAACCAGACATTTTGTCATTAACATTCACCACCAGAGCTCTGGGAAGATACACAGTAAAGAAAACAGCAACATGAAGGTGGTAGACAAAGAGAGAGTTGTAAAGGGTGGGGGATTGTTTCATTTCTTTGGTTATCATGTATCAGATTCCTTTATCAGTGCACCCTAAGTAAAGCAAGCAGCCTTAGTTTGGACTAGAAAGGATTATGTCACGTAACCATTTACAATTTTTTCTGGAAAATTTTGATCATTTTTCAACAAAATACAGCAATGGGTTTTCACATAAGTTTACCCATGTTCCAAGGACCTGGATGAGAAAAGAAAAACTTCTAAAGACAAATCACAGTACCAGCAATGGAGACTACCTCCTCAGCTAATTTCAGAACAAAATTACATTGTCTGCTACCCACTGAGAGGAGCAATTGTAAATATGAATGATGGATTAGCTGTAGTACCAAGATAGCTTCCAAGATAGGATAAAAAGAAAAACAAAATCAGAAAAGGAAAATCTATTTGAGGAAAAAAACCCAAAAATCTGGACTTAGAAAAACTTACGGTTTTTCTTGATTTTTAACAGCTTTTTCTACAGCAGGGAATAATGTAGCCCCACATTGTTGGAGAATATACATAAAAATAATTGGCACTTTTTGTGTATAAAAAACCCACATCCTATGGTGAAATATCTAACATGATTAGACAGATGAAAGTTTTCCATTAAATATTTAAATTACAGTAATGTGTCCTGTACAGAGCTGTCACGTTGGCTGTTGAGAACTGAACACCTAACTTGGGTTTGAGCATGATCCAGTGGAGCTGGTGGTTTCCACAGACCTTTGCAGCCGGGCTGAATGCAAAGTTTTTGTACACTTAATCAAAACGCTTGGGCTTCTTTCTCCAATCAGCTTTCGACCTTAGATTTCAGGAAGCAGCAAGGGCCAGCTGATCCTCCAGGAAAGGATCAGCATGGATAACAAGGCAGCCAGGAACAGTGATCTGACCATATGAAGTGGCAAGTCTAGGTCAGGATCAGAGCCAGAGACAGTGGCCAGGGTCAGAAACAAGCTGGAGCTCATCTAGCACCAGGTTCAGATGGAAGAGGCATGAGCCCAAGAGCAGACATAGCTGCAACACTACTGTGATGTAGCCCAGGTGTGGCCTGGCAGTACAGCCACAGCTTAAAAGTAGCTCCCATAGGAAGGTGGTACAGGACCTCACTTTTATCTTCTTTGTAACAGTTCTTACTGGCAAGTTCTCCTGACCTTGGACTCAACCAGCTAAACTCCTTGACTCAGCCAACTAATCTACAAGGGAAATGCACTGCAGACCCTGACAATGCTTATAAGGCAGTCCTCATGAGGCTCACGTCTAAGCCAGACGGTCCTTCAGGATGTTTCTTTATCCTTTCACAGACATTCTGAATCACAGCGCTCAATGCCATGTTGTTTGTGTATCCTACCCTGTCCACACCAGCCCACAAATTCTGAAGGAAGACAGAATAACTAGAAAAAAAGCTGAAATTACAGTGCAGCAATCAGAGCTACCACACAGCCACAGGATGTGTGTGTTGGGTTTGGGTGGGAAATAGTTAATTTTCTTCATAGTAGCTAGTATGGGGCTATGCTTTGCATTTGTGCTGAAACGAGTATTGCTAACGTAGAGACGTTTTCATTATTGTTGAGCAGTGTTTACACAGCATCAAGGCCTTTTCTGCTTCTCACCCCACCCCACTAGTGAGTGGGCTAGGAGTGCACAAGAAATTGGGTAGGACACAGCCAGGACAGCTGACCCCAACTGACCAAAGAGATACTCCATACTATATGGCATCATGTTCAGCATATAAATCTGGAGGGAAGAGAAAGGAAATGGGGGATGTTTGGAGTGGAGGAATTTGTTTTCTCAAGTAACTGTTAGGCATTCTGGAGCGCTCCTTTCCTGAAGATGGCTGAACTCTTGCCTGCCAATGGGAAATAGTGAAAGAATTCCTTGATTTATTTTGCTTGCATGCGTGGCTTTTGCTTTACCTATTAAACTGTCTTTATCTCAACCCATGAGTTTTCTCGCTTTTACTCTTCTGATTCTCTCCCCAGTCCTGTGGGAGGTGGAAAACCCAGAGGCTGTGTGGTGCTGCCGATTGGATTTATTTTGCTTGCATGCGTGGCTTTTGCTTTACCTATTAAACTGTCTTTATCTCAACCCATGAGTTTTCTCGCTTTTACTCTTCTAATTCTCTCCCCAGTCCTGTGGGAGGTGGAAAACCCAGAGGCTGTGTGGTGCTTAGCTGCCGACTGGGGTTAAACTACAACAATGTGGCAGTACCACATGAAGCTGTACTAGATAGAAGTTTATTTGCAAGTGGAAATCAGCAGTTCTAGATGATAAATTTTACAGCTGCAGAGGATGGGTCCGTTACACATGGTCATCTATTCTGGGTACACAATTCAGCAAAATTTCAATGGCATATCATGTTAAGAGCTACGCATGCACCAGTAACCTCATCTCTTGTGTTTCATACTGAACATGAACACTCCAACATGGGCATGTTATATCATACCCTACTACGTAAGTCCTGGGAATCCAGATTTCCAGTTTGAGCTAGGTGTTATGGTTTAAGCCCAGTCAGTAGATAAGTATCACAGAGTCACTTGCTGCCATCCTCCCTCTCCTAGTGGGATGGGGGAGAGAATCAGAAGGTAAGAAAACTCATGGGTTGAGATAAAAAGAGTTTAATAATTGAAAAGAAATGAAATGAATTAAACAATCTAAGAAAATAATAAATACAGTTGCTCACCACCTTCCAACTGGTGTCCAGCCAGTTGCCAAGCAGCAAAAGAGAGAAAGCACCCACTGGCCTGCTCCCCCCAACTTGTGCATGAGTTCTTATGGCATGAAATACTCCTTTGGTTGGCTTGGGTCAGCAATCCTGGCTGTGTCTCATCCAAGCTTCTTTCAGAGAAGTTGTAAATGCAGGTGAAGTATGAGAAACTGGAAAAGTCCTTGATTTGATGTAAACCTTGCTTGGCAACAACTGAAAACATTAGTATATTGTCAATATTCTTCTTAGCACAAATCCAAAACATAGCATCATACTAGCTATTGTGAAAAAACCGAACCCTATCCCAGCCAAAACCTGCACACTAGGATTTACAAAAATCACCCCCAAGTTGTATCCTGACTCCAGAACAGATCTCTCCCATCTTCAGCTTGAGACAGTGTTTCTCTTACAGAGCCCAGCTCTGCCACATTTCACTCATAATATTTCTTTTATAATTGATTTATATATA
>NW_010240365.1:85909-91993 GCF_000690775.1 Eurypyga helias | reverse complement strand
TGTGATTCTATGATTCTGTGACTCTTTAGGCTCTTCAAGTCGGGTGTCAAATATTTACTTTCTTAAGGGTTATTGACAGAATATTGAGCATGTTGTTTTGTTTTTTGAAATTATCAGGTACTATTTTCACATTTTACCTTGGGAAATGCTAGTTATATCATGTATTTTACAGGTTTCTCTAATCTATGTATAATTGATTACTCATATTTAATACTTTTTGGTTTTTTTTCATAGCTTTCCATTGAAATTGGAACAGAAGTTAAGAACCAAAATAAAATGTTATCAGAAATGGTAAGTATTTAGTCACTAACTTTTCTTAAATATGGGGCAGTATTAAGAAGATAGTAATGTAAAACAGTCCTACTTCTAGCATGAACGTTTGTATTAAGTTAAATTATTGACAGCTTATGGTTGACTGCAGCATTTCTCTTCAAAAAGATAGACATGTGAATACATTACTTCCAAGGTCTTTATGCTTCAGATAGATAGATACAATTACTTATTTTCAATTAGCAAGTGTATATCATTATTGAAAAAGCAGTTCAGTATTTAAGTATGGAAGAGTGCAGCAAAAAATAACTAAGTCAGAAATGCTGTTTTTGCTTACACTTTGGCTTTGTCTTAGGAAAAAAATATCTCTGCATAGATTGTCAAAAGTGTTTCTTGATTAATTTTCAGAAACCTCCTCTAAAATAATTGTAGTTTTGGAATACTCAAAAAAATAGGAAGAATTACACTTTGCAGGCTTTAGGGGTAATGTGTTTGTTTTTTCCTCAGAGTAATGTGGTTTCTCTTGTTTTCTTGTTTGGTGTTTTATTTTTTTAATGTAGGATAACGATTTTGACTCTGCGGGTGGACTTCTGGGTGCAACAATGGGCAGACTGAGAGCACTCTCCAGAGGAAGCCAGACAAAGCTGTTATGCTACATGATGCTCTTTGCATTGTTTGTTTTTTTTGTAGTATACTGGATTATTAAACTAAGGTGATGCATGTTACCTGTGGTTTAAATTGTGTAATTTCAACTATAAAGCAGTCTTAAGTAATGAAGACATTGATCTAAAGTGACACATTCTGTTGATAAAACACAGGGAAATTGTTGTAAATTGCATTAACTATTAATGCGATGTTATATATGGTTTTCTTAATGGATCAGAATTTTTCCCATCATCCCCTGTTTTGGGGGGATTAATTGTAAATACACAGAAACTTCTAGCATAGTAGGTTGCTTTTTTAGGGGAAAATAGTTTTTAGAATTGATTAAAAAAAACCCAATACAAAACAAAAAAAAAAAAACAAAAAACCCCAGAAAACAAAGGTTGTTTGGATATGGAGTAATTGCAGAATTACAAGGCTTTCTCTTTCGTTCTGCTTTTCATTCTGGGCCATGCTCTAAATTAGAGCTCCAGTTTCAGGCATATCGTAATGTCTAGATTGCAAAAGCACGAAGAATGTGTGGGTCTTTCTAAATTGGGTTTTATCTGCGGATTTTTAAAGGGTGGCCTGAAGCTAACAAATCCAAAAGTGGTACCCCCAGAAATTATTTTTGTGGATGGGTCTGATAGTGTATGTGTTTTGAGTAGCTTTAATTTGTATTTTGGGGACAAGTTACTTAAAACTGGATTTTTTTTTTTTTTTAATTTAAATGTGACAAATCAAGCTTACACATCAGCTCTGTTAAGCAAATGCCTTTGGTCATTGGGATCAACCAATATAGGCACAGTACAAATGTTTTCTTTATATTTAAAGTATTTAAAGCTAATGATTCCATTGAATCACTGAAACTTAGCATTAGTATGTCTACTTTCAATCTGTGATGCTCCCTAAAGCTATACTGCACGATGTCTGAATTCTGAAATCAGATACTTTGAATTTTATATTAAAGTCTATGATGATGCACCTGTTGGAGGTGCTGTTTTATTAAGGTTTTTTTATTTTGGACCCTTAGTTTTGGCTCACCATGTAGTTTCTAATAGTTTAAGCTATTACATTATCGAGTCTTAACATTCAAAAAATTAAGTTTCCTAGATATTGGAATTGTATTTACAATTTTTGAAAAACTTTTCTAGAAATACTGTATAATGTGTTGCCACTAATAACTAATGATGAACTGACAAATAAAGTGTCCTGTAGTAGTCTAGCTAGTGTTGTTTATAAGCATTCTTTTCTACTGTAGAATTCCAATGTATCTTTTGGAAATGGTGGTGCATTTAAGGGGCTATACTTGTGTGGGGAGCACTGTTAAAATAAGAAACGGAGGTGTGTGCTACATATCCTTCGTGTTAGATTTCCTGTACAATGGAGGTATGAGATGTAACTCACTAGTACAAACCACACAGACAGTGTAAAAGTAATTAAAGCACAAATATTTCTAACTGATTGAATCTTTGACTGTTAAAAGGTCCACAGTACTTCTACCAATAACGGTCCAGCGGAGTACTAACTCCAGCATAACGCGTCGTCTTCATGTGAGAATCACTAGGCGTGTTGAACAGGTGCAGCATTCCCAAAGCTAGACAAAAGGGTATAGTTTGCTGCCCAAAACTGATGTGCTTGGACTCCACTGTCTATAATTATACAAGGTACCTTAACAATTGAGATGACCACCACTGACATAGCTGTTTGCCCACCACGCTCCCCTAATAGTTGGTCATCTTTTACAAAAGTGTTTCTGGCTCTTAAACATGGTGCCTGAACAATTCCTAGGCCGCTTTTTCTTTTAGCAATCGATCTGTCATGCCAATAAATGGAAAAAGTTTTAAACTACCTAATATGAAGTAGAAGAATGGGTGGATGCAGCCAGTTATACGTCTGATACCGTTCCTGCCTTTCTTCTGAAGACTATGCTGGGGTGTTCCTTAAGGCCTGACAGCGCATACTGGTAAAAGTCTTTTACCAGTCCTTCAGATCGTGTGTAAAGACAACAGGATTTTTGCTTAAAATGGAAGACTATGCTGGGGTGTTCCTTAAGGCCTGACAGCGCATACTGGTAAAAGTCTTTTACCAGTGTAAAGCCAACAGGATTTTACTTAAAATGTCAAAATGGATTAAAAGGTAATTCATGCACAATAGGAACCAACTCTTCTTCTTTTCTTCCCACCCCCAGTTCTTCAGTGGTGTGGAGGAGTGAGGGGAAATGAATTGGGTGGTGGGAAAAGAAAAAAAACCTTCTGTCTTCCTTTCTGTGTTTCTTCATTTAAGGAGGATTGTCAATTTTGTTGTTGTCTAGCTAGGATGGGAAATCGGAAGAAAGCTTAAGGAACATATGAAGCCTCCAAATAATTTGCTTTCTACATCTGTATATTTACTAGAAAACACACAGGGGTTTCTTTAATTCTGTGCTGAAAGAGCTCCATTAGTCTCTTTCAACATGAACATTCTGAACTGAAACATAACTGAAAGTTACATAGTCAAAACTGATGTATTTCTGTATGTTTTTGTCTTATTTTACAGGATGCAGCACACTTCCCTTTCTTCAATTCAAGTAAAAGGTCAATTTTCGTTTTAAAAGCTGACCTGGAATCCTGCAAGTGTTCTTAGAATGGTTAAGGTGTGACTACGTAAAGGTGAAACTGCTTTGAGAATATTTCACTCAGGGAAGGGGAATTGGTGGAAACCATGCACTGCAGCCTTAGCATCTGCACGTGCTTTACTGGTCACTAAAAATACTACTCTGGCAGGACTTAAAATTCACAAATAGCAAGATTTCAGGATGCTATAGTATGACCTTGCAGAATAAAGTACACTATGCAGTGGATATGACAGAAAAACACTAGTAGCATTGATTGTACTTTTACAAAGGTGCAGTTAATAGCAGCTACATAAGAACACTGTAGTAGGATTCTTGGTTTTTTGCAATAATACAGGCTGTCTCTTCTTAAATGGCTGTTTAGGAAGAGTTTAAGTAATTACACACATTTTTCATATTTAACATGTTTATTTTTAATATTTTAATAATTACATGCAAAAACATGATACCTTACTGCTGAGGTTTGGGCCTCCAAAAGCTTCAGATGTAATTAAACAGTTGTTAGTAGTATTCTACAAATAAAAATCGACCCCTGCTCCCATTACCAAACATCCACGACAGTGTAGTACAAGTTGATGTGACCTTAGCAAAGGTGACAATTGATTTTGGTGATTGCTTGCTACAAGTGAAAAACAGGGAAGGTACTTGTAATTGAGATCAAAATCACTGCTCCAGTATTTGAATATGACAGGGAATAATTTGTCCCTTAATTATTGGTCTTGAAAGCAAAGACACACTGAAATTACATAAAGCTACTAGGGAAATCAGCTGTATCCATAGGGAAGTTCTATTTCTTAACCTTGATGCTCTGAAATGTAGATATATCTTGGTTAAAGATGACATTTTGTCTGGGTGCTTAGTGTGGATCACTAGACTCCCCAAGCAGTCACCCACTGAAAAAATGGAAAAAAAAAATCTTGAAGGAGACCACATGCTGTCAGACTGCTTCATATCCACAGATCTGACACTGGAGAACACACAGAGTGATACTGGTCAAAGACCCTGACGAGCATTTCGTTGGCAAAATTACTGTTAACATTTTCTACTTATTTTACCCCTGAAACCTGTACTGGCTGTTACCTTCAGTGTGCAGTACAAACCATGCTCTTGCTTAATTTTCAAGGAAGAGTGGAGATGTGTCACTTGCTTGGAAGTGTTTCCATGTATTTGCATATGATGGAAAGCATGGTTTCATCTGTACCACCTCCTATTGACATTAATCGCAAGTCTCTGTAGAAAGACAAAAAGTAGAGTTAAACATTTGTGTGCTATCCTGACGGAGCAAGCGCAGAGCTGTACGTACCCATTTGTCCTTCCGTGTGTTTATTGTGGAGCTGCTTTTATTATATCAAAACCCCTTGTTTACAGAAGTACATTCATGGTGTGGACAAATGTATTGTCAGCACTGTAAATACACTTTTGTGTAGGGATGCTGCTAATTCAAAATCAAAAGGCTTAACAGAATTTGGCACATCCAGTGTTAAGGTTATTTTGGAAAGAATCTCAACTTGGCATAACGCTGCATTTTCATCTTGAAACCTCTCCTAGCACACAATTGTCCCTGCTTAAGCCCAGCCACACCTCCTGCAGCTGAACTCCACACAGACTTCTGTTTAGCTCTTACCACTTAGGATGGGTGTATAGAGCATACAGGCTCTTCCCAGGTTTTCCTACTGGACCGCCTGCTCAAACTACCTACGCGTTACATACTAATGCCAGTCGTCTGCAGAACGCCTCATCTGCTGCCTCCTCCTGCTGAGATGCTCTGCAGTACTTCCCGCAACATCCCTGCTCTTCCTTTGCTGAAGCTGTAGATGCCTAAGCTTATAACACTCCAATTCTTGTTGAATTTTAGGGGTGGAGGGAGCTTTTGGAGGGCCAGCAGCAAGAAGCGTGCGTAACTGTGTGGTGAAGAGTAGCAGTCAGTCAGTACACTGGAGAATTGTACAGAGAAGGTACAATTTTCATTCAGTTTTTTTAACCATGAAGCATCCTGGTCTCCTTACTGGCTATGTAAGAGCTGGCAAAATGTGTATTAGTATAGTGTGATACAGTATTACAGTATAGTAGTATATAAACCTTTTCTGCTTTAAAAATGAATAGCTGCTCCAAGCTTATTTACTTTTGATATTTCTACTCACACTCATTTGCGCTCACTTAAAAACTGCCATTAACATCCCTGAGTCACCCCGAAGAGCATTGCCTGGGGTCCCTGTGCTAACCAGACTGCAAACGATGGCAACCTTAAGCAATTTTCTTCACAAATTTATTTTCCTCTTTGGGAAGAAATGTGAAAACCCCAGCCCAAAACACTGAAACTGTTCCGCTAAACCACCTCTACTTAATTCAATAACCTGCTGTTTCCCCGCTTTCCCATGGGCCTTGTTGGGGGCAGCAGAGCTGGAGCAATGGTAGGTAACTTGTTCCTCGTGCTGCGGTGCTGTCTGCTTTTTCAAGCTGCAGAAAGCCCTTGCCAGTGCTTAGCTTCTTGTACCTTCACAGCACTGTAGCAACAGTAAGTAATTAATCCTCAGGACTCCTGTGTGATGTCCATAAAC
>NW_010240365.1:80616-85878 GCF_000690775.1 Eurypyga helias | reverse complement strand
TCGCATCAGGAATCCTGGACACATGTAGCTTGTTTATTTGAAGATACAAACAGGCAGATCTGGCTTTGATGGTGTATGACAAACGGGTCAGACCAAACCCGGCTTTCACGTATGTTTGTGTGTGTCTTTACAAAATTGCAGGTGATTGTATTTTTGGCTCTGTGTGTGAGATAAGGAATATTGCCTGCAAAATATACAAGCAGGCAACTAATGCCGATCTCTCCCCTGGGGAGACAGGACAGAAGGTTTCACCTTATTTAAGAGGATCGAGATGACAAAGGGCTGGAATGATTTTCATCTAGCAGCCCTCTTCTGAGAAAGAGACTTGCTTTCAGCATATGAAAACAAAACCACAGGGCTAACTATCCTGCCAGGAACCCCGTGAGGAAGCTGGGGAAGATGACACACTAAGGTTAGCTTGTATATCAGCTATTAAATTTAGGATTATGGTTTGATAGTTTATATTATATCAATAATGCATTATTAATGCAGGATATAAATATTTTAATACATATAAATATTAGAATTTTATTGCTTTAGGTAGGCTAAATCTCCATAGGTACCATGTCATATAACCTCCTTCAGAAATGTATCAGGCACTGCTTTAAGAAGAAAAAACAAGCTTCCTTTAATCTTGGACTAACTTAATTTGAAGGCTGCCACATAACAAATTTGTTCTAATGAGTTCTAATTTGTTCTAATTCACACTCTATAGTCTGAATGTGTTCCTGACTACTATAATGAAGCATAGTCCTTCAGCCTGGCATTCCTTTTTTGGCTGGTGTTGCCCCCTCCGCATCAACATCACCATTCAGCTCTTGTTTTGCACAAGCCAAGCTGTGTCCATCACTCTGCCTGTAAACCTTTTGGTCCCAGGGCTGGTCCTTGTTTCAGTCTGAGCTTTCCCTCGAGCGTGATTTTGCTAGCCACGAAGTAGGGACAGGTACCTATCTCACAGCATCGTGAAAGGAGGCTGTAGAGAGGTAGGTGTCAGTCTCTTCTCCCAAGTGACAAGAGGAAACAGCAGCAGGTTGCACCAGTGGAGGTTTACATTGGATATTAGGAAAAAATTCTCCACTAAAAGGGTTGTCTGGCATTGGAATGGGCTGCCGAGGGCGGTGGTTGAGTCGTCATCCCTGGAGGTATTTGAGAGATGTGTGGATGAGGCTCTTAGGGACATGGTTTACTGGTGGATTTGGCAGTGTCAGCTTAATGGTTGGACTTTGTGGTTGGTCTTTTCCAACCTAAAAGGTTCTATGATTTTATGAAAGCTTTTGACCTTGTAACGTGCTCTGCAGGCACTAAAGCCACAGCTAATGGCACACTGAATCTCTCTCTAGCCTCAAGCTGATACAACGGGATGGTGTTGGCAGTTGTGCATCCTACTACCATTTACTACCTGCAGCCAAGAAGCTGTGCCTGTTCAGGGAGCCACTCTACATGACATTTTCCTCTTGAAAGCCATATGGCATTAGGATCTAAAAAGCCCTTTCTGTTCACAAACGCCCTGAGAGGACCTGCTGCACTATCTTCAATACAGATGTCTTCACGTAACTTTAAAGTCCTGAGGAAGTTGTGCATCCTACTACCATTTACTACCTGCAGCCAAGAAGCTGTGCCTGTTCAGGGAGCCACTCTACATGACATTTTCCTCTTGAAAGCCATATGGCATTAGGATCTAAAAAGCCCTTTCTGTTCACAAACGCCCTGAGAGGACCTGCTGCACTATCTTCAATACAGATGTCTTCACGTAACTTTAAAGTCCTGAGGAAATTTTTTTCCCTATTCCAGCAGTGATCAGCGTCAGTCAGACGTGAGGAAGAAAGCTGTGTTTTGGTGACTCCAGTTTTGGTTTTCCCTAGCAGCCTGGTTTCATGGCATGCTCCCTGCTTCCCCAGTTTGGAGGCCATTGGTAAATCCTTCCCAAGGCTTATGTGACTCAGAGTATCACTGCTTCCCAGAAGGCCATTTACATGCTGCTTCCTTTCAGCACAAATTGCACTTGATTTTATAAAAAGTTTATCCCTTTTTCTCAATATTTTGAAGTTGCATTACTGACAAGATTTTTCTCCACAAAATATATTGATGTACCCTCAAGTTTAATATTTTCTGACTTCTTTCATCTTCAGACTTGGCTAGATTGCTTACAGGCTGTCCAAATTCAGCAGCATCTAAAGGCAACTGATCCAGAGGGAGAGGTTTGAGCTGACAGCACCCTTTACCAAGCCTCGGGCCAGGCTGGCAGAGCCCAGCCACCCGCAGAGGTGCCTTCCTGTTTGCGTAGCCCTGCCCATTTCCCCTAAGGGGCATTCTGAAGAGACAGCTGAGCAGGAGTGGGCATCACCTCCGCCTGGAGCGCAGCTCTGCTTTACCCACACCACTGTACGGTTACCTACTTTGTTGCTGTATTAGAGCTAGATGTCATGTGCTTCATCTCCTAAATGCCCTCTCAGGGTACTCATAGAAGTCAAACAAAGTGGTAGACAGTCACCTGTCTCAGAATCTCTGCAGAAAAAAGTTGAAACTACAGATTTGTTTCGCAGATGACTGAGGAGTTGTTATTAAATCTTGTTCTAACAGTTAGCTACTGACTTCGAAGGAAATTGGTTTTGTCAGCCAAAGTTGAGGGGTTTCATTTGGTACAACCATAAATTGTGATAATGACAAAGACTGATTAAAAACCAAATTGTCTAGACTCATTCTAGTTTAGGCATGCTTTGTAAAGAATGAAAGAATACAAAAACTTAAATAAAGAATGAATAAAATATTTCAATTGACTTTTTAACAAACAATTATTTAGAAGAAAATGCATTACTTCTTTTAAAAATCCATGTAAAACTATATAGAAATACGATTTTTAACTATCCTGAACTACAAACACAACATCATATTGCAATACCCAGGTGACAGTTGGGGGGGAAAAAAAAGAAATCTGTTTGTCTTCTAGAGCTAAATGCATTTCCAACGGTCTTCACACTTCAGATATTTTACATGAATAGTCAGTGTTTTCAAATAGTCTTTCACAAGGCAATAAGTAAAGAAATGATAGCGTTCTCTCCATCACACCACACAAGAGTAAAACTTGTAAGAAATGGCAGAAGTTAGGCACAATGTTGAGTACTTAGAAACAATCTTATTTAAAAATATACAAACTTGATTAAGAAGCCCATACAGGTTCTTCCTATAAAAGCTGAAGTGTACATAATTACTATTAAAATATACAGGTATATACCTGTATATATACCTGAAATTTTTTAACACTCATGTTGTGAAGTCTGAAAGTTGCAATATACTTGCCACAAAAAGTTTTCCTCCCTCTGATCTGTCACTACCTGGGGTTTTCATATAGATGTGAGCTTGTTCAATAATTGATTTTTCCTAAGTCATGATGTCTTTGAGGCATTTCATAGAGGGGAGAAAAAATAAACAAACAACCCTAGTCTGGCACTCTCCGTTTCCAGAATCCTGCTATTCGGGTAAAGTCTGGAAAGTTGACTCTCATTGGTTTTTATATGGGCTTGTATTTTTCTATTAAACCCTTTGGTATTTGGGCTCAAAACTTTCTTTTTTTTTTTTTTTAACCCATTCTCCTCAGAATCCCTACAACTGAAAATGAGACATTCATGTCTATAAAATCAGCCCAGTATAGGCACCTACATGGTGAAACAGCTATCTTTACGCCTTCTAGAGAATACCGCACTTTATAAAGGTCACTTGTTCTACAAAGTTTAAAAGACTAATGAATAAAATGATAGATGTGAATAAAGTCATTTGGCAGACAGTTTTGTGCTGGGTCTGTTTATTATCTCCCCACCAACACTAATAACTAAAATTCAAAGACATCATGCACTCGCCATGCATTATGCTCTGTGCTCTTTGAGGATTAACAGCCCGACATGTGTCAAAGACTAACATTTCCTTGGAAACTTGGTAAGGATTATGCTCCAAAAATCTCTGTACATTATGACTGGATGTCATGCTGTGCAGTCATGCTGCTTGCTACTTGAGAAATATCACAGTGACGTGAATGGTTACTCAGCCTGCTGCACAAAAAAAGAATGGCTCTAGGAAAGTTGCTGCTTTGCTTATCGTTACAGATTAACAAGATTCTGACTTGAACCTGTAATTGTTTATTTAGGTAATACTCCACTTCTCTCTTCCTGAAGCTTATGGTTACTCAATGACAGAATTTTACTGATGCACAGAAAATTTTAGAGTACAGATATCATCCCACTTTAGTCTCATTTATAAGAGTGTTTGTTTTAGAGGCAGAAAGAGATTTTTCTCTAGCCAGTTGACACAGTTTTTACCAATCGGGAATACCCTGGATTTCTCAGGAAAAAAGTCACTGTGCTGGCATACTTAGACACCACTCTGGAATTCACACAGAAAAGCCCTGCCCACAGTTAGCAATAATACACTGGGCTAGAAAATCTAAAGGCAAATCAAAGCTATATACATAGCATATACACATTATTCTGCCCACATTACTACACTGACAGTAAGCACTTCACAACAAGGATTTATTTTATTCAGAGTGCCTACTGCAGTAGCTTTCAATATCGGCATCACCAGGGAGCATTAGCTGCTAATGAAGCTGTGAAAAAAAATAACTAAGGAAAACCATCATATTGACAGGTGGCTTAAAGTCACCATCATACAGCAGTCTGTACCTTCACCAGAAATTTTCAGGAATCCACAAGTGTTAAAAGGTTGAGGATCTCTCTGAGTTGCCACAATAGCATTCTTGTTCATAAAATGCTATTGGAAAAAATAACTCCACCTTTTCCTAAAGAGAAAAAAGCTTTCTAAAGATTTTTTAAAGTGTTCTGCTCTCGCTTGACACAGATACATTTACCAACACTTTCAACTAACTGAACCACTAATTTTTCTAACTTTTGATTAGGTGTTTTATATAAAAGGGCTGAACTGAAATCTGATACTGCAAGAAAATGCAAGCTCCCTTTGGTCCTTCTACAGAATATACGACACCGGGGCCAGAATTTTCCTAACAGCTACCAAGAAAACTGTGTGCTTAAAGAGAATTTTGCTCTAAGAGGATGTATGGTAAAATTTGAAGTGACTTCAATTAATTTGCAAGAAGACCTCTGTACTGTTTTAACGATCTAACAATTTGCTGGAAGCAGCTACATCTCTCTTACGTCTCATACGGAATCTGGTGTGACTAATCAGGTGAGGACTGCTATCAGAAAAGACTACTGCAGGAGCCTAAAGGTGAACTCCAGTTTCACATTATATTTG
>NW_010240365.1:67314-80585 GCF_000690775.1 Eurypyga helias | reverse complement strand
GGGGGGGTGGAGGGGGGGGAAATTCATTGGTTTTGGAAGAAAGATTCTGTTTTGTCTTAGTTCTGTTCTTGTAATCAAGACTATAAGCAAAGAAAGAGCAAAAAACCATCTTGTTGATAGACTTCCCCTTTTTTCTCTTGTCTCATCATCTGTCAGCTGCCAGAGGAGCATCAGGGAAAACATGGAGTTTACTTCTTTCTCTTGACATTCAAGGTAACTTGTGGGTAGTTCAAACTACACAGTTGTAGTGCAAAGCCGAAATTTGGTAAAGGAATAGTCAGCCTACGTCCTGACACGTGCAAGTGTCAGCCCAACGTCAGTGGGCCTGTGGATGTAAGGGCATCCACAGCGTACATCAGTGGCATGCCATTCAGTGGAACAATACCGTTGTTCCTACCAGGATAGGAGCTGGTGCCCTTTTCCAATGTTTCTCTCAGCAGGACATGTAAGAGGCCAAATTTCAGTACAGCCATTTCCTATTTTCAGCACTCACTTGCTTACCTGTAAAACCTGCTCACCAGAACCTCGCTGGTGAATCCCATTCCTCCCCAGAACTGGAGACAGCTATCAGTCACTTCACGGGCCAGACGACCCGCCTTCAGCTTAGCCATGGAAGCAAGTTTTGTCACATCGTTGCCTTCTACATAGAGAGCTTAAAACAAAAAAGAAAGAAGAAAGCAGTGTGATACACATGTGGTCACTGCCTGCGTCTCTGGCAATCACCTCCCCGTGCTCCTTTAGCCCGACAACGTCCTTTGCATGAAGAGAAGCACATCTGGGACGGCAGATGTGGGAGCTCACCGATGGTGCGGTACAGCAGGGAGCGAAGGAGCTCCACTTCGGTTGCCAGCTCAGCCAGGCGGAAATGCACGGTTTGGTTGTGCAGGATGGACTGGTCAAACACCTTCCGCTGGCGAGTGTAGTCAATAGTTTCTTGTATTATAGTTTCCAGCGGTGTCAGGACTTGAAGAAGCAAAGCACAGAACAAGACATCATTTTAGCCAGACCTGTTGGGTTTCCTTCTTGTTGAAAAAGATGTTTTTTTCACATTGTACAAACAATACATTAGGTTTTCTTAAGTAAATTATTCCATACGCTCAATTTGGGGGCACAGCTTCAATTCTGAAAAAGATGTCTGGTGTTTCCTTGTGCCTTGAAGACCTCCTTTATCCCTATTTCACCTGAGCCCCAAACTGCCAAAACTTGGAGGAGAGTGAAGGGGGGGTGGAGAGGAGGGAAGGAAAGTCATAGAGGGCAGTATGTAATGACAAGTATGTAAACTTTATCCTTTGTTCCTCATGTGGGGCTCTAGCAAAAGCTTGTGGCAACTCCTGCTTCCCATGCTACCTGTGTCCTGAAGGTCTCTCAAAATCCTGAAAGAAAATCTGAAGGCAGACAGTGCGCTCACTGATGAATGCTGTAGAAATGTAAATTCAAGGAAGCTTGCAGGGAGAAGGCAGAAACCTATTCAGAGGAATATCTATCAAGGAACATGAACAGACTGCTTACTACATCTGCATTCTGTGATCAGATCTCAGTACAGAAAGGAAGGGAAAAACATTAAGATTCACAGCCACTTTTAGTAAATGCTAAACAGTGCTTCTAAAGGAAAGACTAAAATAAAAAGGTCTTTAGTCTTTCTAAAGGAAAGACCATTTCTAAATCAAAATAGGATACTGCTGGAAGACAGGTGAGAGAGATGGCAGACACTACTTTAGAACGAGAGTCATAGTTTGCTGCTACTTTTTGAGCAAATTTAGAGATACCATGTTTTAAACAAGAAGAAAAGGGAAAAGTCTCTTTTCCAAGGCAAACCAGTCTTGAAGTGAAGGGCTAGGCCATGCGCTATATAAGATCAGTCTGGGGCTCACAGTACAAAAAAAAGACATGGACCTGTTGGAACGGGTTCAGAGGAGGGCCACAAAAATGGTCAGAGTGCTGGAGCACCTCTTATGTGGAAAGGCTGAGACACAGCCTGGAGAAGAGAAGGCTCCGGGAAGACCTTGTTGCGGCCTTTCAGCATATAAAGGGGGCTCATAAGAAAGATGGAGACAGACTTTTACCAGAACATGTAGGGAGAGGATGAGGGGCACCTGTTTTAAACTGAAAGAGGCTAGATTTAGACTGAACATAAGGATGAATGTTTAGAGGTTGGAACTAGGTGATCTTTAGGGTCCCTTCCAACCCCACCTATTCCCTGATTCTAAGAACTTCCTTTTGAGGGTGGTGAGGCACTGGAACAGGTTGCCCAGAGAAGCTGTGGATGCCCCATCCCTGGAAGTGTTCAAGGCCAGGCTGATGAGGCTTTGAGCAACCTGGTCTAGTGGAGGGTGTCTCTGCCAATGGCAGCAGGGTTGAACATGACAATCATTAAAGGTCCCTTCCAACCCAAAGCTGTGCCACAAACAGCAATGAAAAGCAGCACGTCACGAATACCATGACTGCTAACAGCCTTGTACAACATAACAGGACACAATATTTTGCCAGTCATAGGAAGCACAAAGAAATGCCATTTGTAACAGTGAAACTCATTTTCTCTCTGACCTTTGTGTGTGTGCTGTATATTTGTTTCCTCTTTTGTCATACAATGTTCTCCACATCCTCAGATAAACTTGGCCCCACAGTTTTCAACTGACAGCACATGCAGGAACGCCTGATCTACCACACAGCCGAGAATTGTGAAAGCACTTGAAGTTGCCAGACACGGAATAATCTTTTCCTCATACCTCCATCCAACTTACATTTTTCCACTTAAAACTTGTGCTCACTGTGAACACACTTTGCGTTGCTCCGTCTCTCAAAACAAAAAGGAAATTAATACATTTTTCTTAGGCTGCAGCTAATCATTCTCTAGTGAGATATACAGTGATCTTCAACTGAGCACTCTGTGTCTTAAGGACATGCATTGCCCATGCAAAAGGATCTGTCATCCTGCTTACTGGCCATGACTCAACGTTGCTTATAAAACTGAGACTACAGGAGCAGATAGAAGTAATTAGAAAAGTACCATTCTGCTCTCTCACATACACTGAACTCTCTCTTTGCCTCCAAGTTAAGCAATTCACAAAAAAATTGTTTGCTTTCTTGCCATAGCAACATTCTTTTCCTGTGATCAGTGCAACAGGTCCACAAATGGACAGTGTTTACCAAGTGTCACAACATGGGAGAGATACTTGGCAGCTCTTCTCTTTCAATGAAGCAAGAAAGAGTGACTTTTACCAATGCATTTGATAATGTGTCACTCAGAAGAAAAGACCACACCTGTGACCAAATTTTGCAATTCCAGGAAATCAGTTTTCCATTTATATTTTAAATCTGTTTGACTGTAAATTCATTTCAAAAGGAAAAAAAAAAAAGGTGAAGAAGGAAGGAAACTCCCTGCATGTTCTGAAATATGGCCACAAAGAAGATAATTAATAAACAAAGAGATGGCTGGAGCACGTGATACTTGAAATTAAAAATACATGAAAACAAAAACTGACACAAACCCCTCCCGCAAACACAACAAAACAAAACAAAGACCAAAAAGGAAAGAAAAAAAAATAATGGCAGTCAACTGCCTCTTCCAAGTTCTAGGAAGCAGTGAAAGCAAGGATGCCAGGACTGGCCCCTGAAGTGTTTAAAAGCAGATTGACAGTTTTCAATGCCGCACGAAGAGTCATGAACCGTGACGGAACAGAAATGTCCTTCTGAGGGCCAGAAGTGACAACTAGGATTATACATGCAGACCTAATTGCAGAACTACCGAAGGCATGTATGTAATTTTGCACATATGAGCCTTTCGCAAAACACTTGTGGTTGAACATACGTAAAACCATTTGCAGGTAGATGTCGTGGTGCAACAAACCGCATCCATCAAGCACTTGGCTCCCAGCTGAACATCAGTTGCTCTCTTTTCTTGTTTACCACAACTGGTTACCTCTGAAGTTTGCAATTTGGCCCAAACCATGGGTCTTACCCCCAATCCCAGCACTTTCATGGATTTTATTTCAGACACAATAGATAAAAGCAAAACCAGGGGGGCCAGCAAGGTATAACACACTGGCCACCACACTGCAGGAGGCAGTTCACCCTTCCTTGGTGAGCTCCAAGGTTCTTCCTCCCTGACGGTCCCTGCCAGGCCAGGGAAGGGGGACCGAAGATGCCCTTCCCAGACTGCTCATCCAGGGCAAGGGTTTGCCTGCTCCTGCTGTGTTGTTCTGGGCAAAAAGAAGAATTGAAACCTGATGTCCCACTTCCTGGCAGAGCACAGTGACTGCCGGGCAGTTGTGCAAGGTTGGACAGTACCAAGCTGCCAGTGGTTTTAACAGGAGTGATCTAACCTGCCAGGCTGTATTTGGATGCTGTCAGTGCGCGTCACTTGTCTAGGACATGACTAATGCTATGGGCTACTCTGCTGCCTGGGGAGTATCACTGCAATCCAGACTTTCTGATTGTTTTGTTTAATTAGGTCAAACTGAGCATAAAAAAGCACAATGCATGTCCTTGCAGTCTGTGTATGCCTCAATTAAAGCAGGACCAGCAGTAGGACCACGTCTCCTCCTTGCCCAAGCCTGCAGTCTGACCTCCTGTTCTGTGCTAAAGCTACTCTCATGTTTACTATTTACCTCAGGCTGAACTAAGAAATTTGGCCCAAATCAAAGATTTTTTTAAAGCATTTGAACTCTAAAATATTTGGTCTGGGATCAACCCACAACAGGGAGTGATTTTTTTATTTGGTCACTGAATCAGAAAATCACTTCTTAAGAGTTCCCGATTCCCCAGCCACACACAGGCAGTTACAGAGAAGGGCATGCACAGGAGCACAAATACGGTGGGATTATTTATGCAACCCTGAAATTTGAAGAGGATCAGTCTTCTTACAGTGAACCACATTATATCTGAGTTGAAGAAGGATATATATTGTGCCTGGGGGGGGAAGGCTGGGAGGCTGAAAACGAACAATCCAGACTTGGATCTGGTTACCTGGTATATCCAGAATCCGTACAACTCAAATACGCAAATTCAAGGCCTGAGTTCAGAGTAACAGGAACTCTGTGACAGCACAACTTCAGGGAAAGGAATTTTCTGTGGTACAACTTATGTCCAAATTGTATAGAGGTAAAACAGATCTACAAAACAAAGCTCTTACATCCTGTAAGAGCCACTTCCTCACACAGCCACCAAGTTAATTTTTTAAAATCCAGGATAAACATCATAGCTCACTCTACTACAGGAAAAGTCATCGTCCTTCTATTTCATGGCAGTATTTTGATACCCTTTGTACTATATCTGTACCAGAAAATATGATGCCATACTTCCTTATCATCAGAAAAGCACCAAGAAACAGACAGACAAAACCAGCCTCTGTGATGCCTCACAAAATGTTTTCTATTTCAAGTTTTCCCAAAGAAAGGGAAGGTTGTCTGTGTCCCAGCTATGACAGATTTCAAAAACAGATAGTAAGAGGTCATTGCAATTTGCAATAAAAGGAAAGTGCTGTTAGTCATGCGATGGGTGACCACTGTGTCCCTGCCCAGCCCCAGAAGCACAAGCGATGACTTACCAGTGGCTACTCCCCACAGCCGCTCTTCTTGGAACTGCAGCATCTGATACGTAAACCCCTTTCCTTCCTCACCGATGAGGTTTTTGCTAGGGACCTTTACATCTTCAAAAAATATCTGAGCTGTGTCTGATGACCTCATGCCCAGTTTGTCGATTTTTTTAGCAACGTGAATGCCTGGAGAGAGAGAAGTATTAGAAAGGCCACAAAAAAATAGAAGCATTATGCGCAAGCAGAGCATTTTAAGACAGCAAAGATTGCAGATGTGAAGGTATATGCCAAGGCTACAGTGAAACCTACCTTTAGGAAAACCAGAACAGTATTCTGGAATTTAAGAGTAAAATGACCCACACCCTATTTTTAACAGTTTTTCCATTTTATTTAACTAGAAACCCAGAAACTGCAACTGTAAAGGTCCCACTTTTCATAATGTACCCAAATAGTAATTGTTTACTAGTAGTAATAATCTTACTTCATGCATGTCTTGAAACAATGCAATATTTATTTGCTCATGATTGATTTTTAGTGTACTGTAATAAAATGCTGGAATTCAATTTAGCAGTATTTACTGAATGCCTGCTCTGCTGTGAAACAGTAGAGAAATATATAATAATGACAAAACCAGAGCTATGTTTTAAGATGCAACTAGAGAATTTCTGCTCCTGAAAATCTTCTTCCTTCCCTCTCTTCCACATTTATCCTTGGCTTTCTAGCCTATCCTGATTTTATTCTGTTACTCGTAGAAAAGAGTTTATAATCACACCACACTGCCTTTTCCTAACAATTAAGCTGAAATTCATAACTGATACATTCAGCAATTCCACATGACCTCCAAATTTTGTTAAAACTATATATTTTATGATGGCCTACAAAATGCTGTGCAGTCCATCTAGGTAGTCATAGGAGGGTTTATAATGGTCACAATCCATTCCTCTGAGTTTACATGTGGACATGCTTGTGAAGAGGGTTTGCTTCCTCACAGACCTCGCTTCCTAGCACTGACTCTGACCCCACATGCAATGGTCTGTTGGAGATTAACCCCTCAGGTTCAGACACGTAAGTCTTCACCTACCTAGTTACACCAGGTAGGACCCCGTCCTGCTGTTTGTTTCTTTCCTAGCTACAAGTTCTTTCTTGCTATTGTTGAGACCCAAGCATGGCTTACCACAGTGCCATGAGAGTTTAACAGACATGCACTGGTTTTTTGTGGCAATTCCCTTGTCTTCAATTTTTACTTGTCAGTAAACTTTTACTTCAGTTGTCACTCTGGGGTTAATGCGAATTATTTGGGATGGAAGTCAAGAATGCCTCAGAGGTAAACTAAGGTAAACTAAAGCCAACAACCAGGTACGAGGATTTGTGCAAAATATGCTGACAACATCTGCCGAGTCAATATATGTAGAAAAATAGTCCTCCAAATACGACTTTGCAGAAAACCAAACATTTTACTATCCACATACATGGTATTCTAACCAGTTTTGTAATGAGGAGATATTCTGGTAACAATTTCCTCTTTAGAGTAGTAGAGGATTGAAAAAAAATAGACTAATGTGGCTTAGTAGGAGTTGGTCACTGCACAGATTGTTGCAGTCCCTCTCCATACCTTTTTTGTACCTTGCTATCCATCGTGGCTTTCAGCAAACATCTCTTTGTGAACTAACCCAGATGTCTCAACTTCTACTAACAGGCGGCCTTCACCCATGCAAAAATTACTTTGTTTGGTAGGCAGAAGTTGATGGTCATTCCCTCCAAACCCACTCTCTCTGGCTGCATTGAATAAGGTTATGGAAAGTTTCATCCCTCCACAAAGCTGAAATACTGACACTTTCCAAATGCCAAGGCTAGTCTCAGAACATAGTCCACAGAGGCCTCCACACCTTCCACTTAAATTTCTTCTCCACCAGCCAATCTGTAAACATATTATGTGTTAGGAACACTTGCTTTGATATGTGTTCAATGCAGGAAGAAAATCTGGACAGCTATGTAAGAAATTTTCACTCTTGGATTGAAAATTATCCAGCAATTTGCACCAGTCATGCCAAAAAAGCATTTGTGGTTTGTTTCTGTATTAAATTCAGAGCTAAACAAGCACACACTGAATCATTTACAGGCCCAAATGATTTCTGGAACATCTTTTCCTCTTGGAATATTACTGCTTGGTTTCTTTGAGAGTCTCAGAGATCTTGTCTTTAGTTTACTTCCAGCTGAATTTATGTAATCACTGCTCCTCACCCATATAAAGATGCACTTACTGCTCTCATTAGTAGGTGGTTTACTAAGGATTCTGCTGGAAAAAGTACAACTGTTGCCAGCTCTTTACATTGCTAAATCAATCCTGTTGTCTACTTCTCCAGATCCACACAGAGCAGCTATTGAAGAAAGCTCTTACAGTTTTGGTTAGAGGAGCTAAATTATTCTATCCATAATTCTTGCAGATTGGGTTGTGTGTGCAAGTTTCCTGAATCCAGCAGCATTTCTCCTTTGTTGTGCCTTACCCAGTTTTACTTCCTCTTCCATTAATCCATGTTTCTCATTCAGAAAGAGGCCAAACTGCATCAGCCTCGTGTAATACCCTCTCTGTTGCTAGCAAATGCTCTACATTTTCTCTTTTTTGAAGACAATGACAAGTAATCATCTCTTTGGCTACAATAGGGGCATCAAAATCTTCCTTTACTTATTTATCCTCATTCTCTTCATAAGGGGTACTGTGTACTAAAAAATACCAGCAGCAGTAGAAATCATCTGCCCAGATAACTCCTGGAGTTTGTCTGTATTAAATACATCACAAGCCATCCAATAACACACACATCTCAACATAGCAAGGCAAAGTGCCTGACTTACTAAAATCATTCTAACAGAGCCATTTGTGCTACTCGCACCAGTATCACCGAGATGGATTGCTAGATCTCTTCCTGAGCAGTTCTTCCCAGGCATCTTTGATTTTTCATTTTCTCCCACTCCTCCAGCCTTCTGACAATCCCTTCTATTTCCTATACTCTATTTTGAGAGAAAGGCAGTTGCTCTCTCCTGACACTGTTTAGCACCATTACAAATGGAAAGAGGCACATTTTAAATTGCAACCTGAGAAACAGACTCTTTCCCCTTTTCTGGATACTCTTCTCTTTATAAACTCCTCCTTGCAATCTATCCTAGTGCTATCCAAGGACTCAGAGGACAAACCAGAGCACAAGTAGTTACCAGATGAGGGCTGCAAGCCATTTGCCTATACATCTTACACACAGATATTTTGCAGTTTGTTAGATTCTCTTTCACCATATGAGAAATTCAGATTATTTTTTTAAGACACTGTTAGTATGAGGAGTATTCACCTAATTTGGGTATCTACTGTAAATCCACACTGCCATTATCCAAACTCCCTTCATGAGACCATGATTTCCTTCACCAGGACACTGTACACACCTAAAATTAGAAGTAGTAAATCCTACTTTCTCTCTCGAACAAACTACCAGTTGTTAAAGTTTGTTGAAGTTATTGAAATTTCACTTTCAGACATGGATTTTTTTTCCTATCACCACATTATAAAAGTACAAAACAATTAAGATTTTTGCAAGAAATGCTGGACTAGTCTCCCATGTCCTTCCAGCTGCTAGCAAGGAATGAGATATCGCTGCGCCGTGGATCCCTTCCTTACCCTGCCATATAGGCTGGTGACTGCAGCAGTTAGTCAGACATAACACACTCATTCTCCATTGCCCTCGTTCCCGAGTTCTGACACACATACATCTATAGATGCTTGGGAGTGCATCATTCAGTGATGTCCTCCAGACACTTCCCGTACAGTCTTGGTCTGCTGCCCTCAGAGGAGCACAATCTTTGGCAGACAGACATCCTTAGGATGTATCAAAACATCTGGGGCTTCCTCCTCAGATCTGTGTCAAATGGCAGCCTTTTTCATACCTCTCTTTGTCTTTGTGAAAAATCTCACATCTGATGACCCACCCACAGAGCACAATCAACTGTCTTTATACTTCATTTCAAAAGGTCACCAATTTTGACACAGTGACCCTTTTGGAGGTCAGTATCTGTATCACACAGAAGAATGAAAGCATACACACTTTGAGGAGTGCAATTTTTGCTCGTAGGAAGAATTTGACATTTCTGCAGATTAGCTTCAGGTGACTGAGGTGATTTTTCTACTCAAAATCTATTTACTGCCAGTAAAGAAGGTCTGTGTATATGCTGTGTGACCTAACAACACCCCCCACACCCTCTCCCCACAGCTACAATAACTTGCATGTCTTTTTGGAACAATCAAAGTAGCTCAAAACCCACAAGTCAATCTCTGTATATTTGATCTGCCTCTAAGAGTGGGTTGGCTGCTTTGTTGTTTTTGGAAAGCTGATCTCAGAGAAGTTGTATTGTCTTTACATCTGACCCTTTCATGAAAACTCACCAGGAGGACCTCATGCAGATGGCTGATAAGTGAGTTTACCTGGAAATTCAGGGAGATTCTTCCTCTGAGTTACATGTTCACTCATCACATACCAGTAAGGACAAAGTCAACAACTAGTAAAGCAGGTCAGGTCCATCTCCTGTAATCTCCCGTTCAAAGCCTGTCTTGCATGAGCAGAGGTTGTAGAAACGCAGAATCCACTCAGAACTTTATTAATTCCCAGGGCAACTCACTTCCTTGACTTACTCCATACTGAAATTCACTTTACAAGACACTCTCTTAAGTAGCTCTCATCACTCTCTCTTGCAACATTGGAGACCTGGGTTTTGTTCTCAGTTTGATCCATTAAGTGAACATATGGACCTTCACCTCACTGCTGTGGTGGTGTCCCTACATGTGAAGTGCTGATAATGGCATGTATTTTGTATGTAAAATACTCTGAATTGAATGAACAAAAGTGCCATATGTTTTACAATTTTATATTCATTTAGTACATTAATATACATTATTATATACCAAATAGATATTATATATTTAAAATATGTGTCAAAAGGTATTATACATTATAAATTAAATTAACCTACCTATTACATATTTTTTAAAATATAAAAATGAGGGAAAACCAAGAGAGGTTTAAAAACTTTTAAACGAGCATTAAAACTGCATCAGTTCCCCACCAACAGAACCTTGACTGTATCCTCCCTGAACGATGACCTTTATGCATACAGCACATTATTGCTGCAAGGTCTGCAAACTACTCAGGAACAGACACTGTGTGGACTGTACGCCTGAAATTTGTATGCTTAGATCAGGATGTATTTCTTCAGTGCCTTCCCACAAATTACGAGTCTTCTTCAAAACCAAATCCCTACCTTCTACGATCTTTGAAACTTTCACTCCAGCCCACATTTAACTCACAGACTAAACTACAATCATAGTAGCACCCTGGCAAAAAGATCCCTTTGCAGAGCACCGCCATGAAGCACCCTGGGCATACCTGCACCTCTCTTCAGCACCCCCACCTGGGTTGGGTGGTGAGGACAGCTTTCAGATGAAGATCAGGACCATCCACACAATACAACCACAGCACAGCATTGCATCCTTTTAGTATTCAAAACAGCTGGTCAGTAAACCCGCCCTAATGGAATCAGAAACTGCCCATGGGCTCCTGGGAAGCAGGTGTTGGCATGTGGGATAACATTGTTTTGGGAAGTATTCCCCATCTATTTCCCAAATTTGCAATCTCTAAACTATTTATCCTTTTATTTTCACACTTAAGAATAACTTCAATATTTTCTGAAGACAGCAAGCTTAAAAAATACTTCTTTGCTCATTGAAAAAAAAAAAAAATTCTGTTTACCAGTCCTCGTACAAAACAGCAAAGAGTTTAATGCTATTTTGGTAAGATAATTTAAGAACATTTTACATGTAGTTCATATGTAGCAAAGATCTATGTAGGTAGAGTAAGATGTTATTTATTTTGTGGACTGTTTGCATCTTCATGCCTTTTGGGGACAGAAAACCAAGAAAAAGTCTTGTGGAACTTCTCCAAAGCTAAAAGACATTGGATGTTGTAACTTCCAAAAAAATGTTGGCTCTATCTTTAATGATTTCTTTAAGGCATTAATTTTGTTGTTGGCATTGACTTGTCTATTCATTCTCACAGAATGTTACAAAATCTTCCCATGCAAACGTATCTCAGCAACTTTTATTACTTTTTTTTGGTGAAAAGGACTCTCCACATAAAATTATTTGGGAGTCACAAGCTGAAGTCTGCAAATATTTAACTTCCTTCCCATTTCCTCTTGTCCCCTACTTTTCTGTGGAGGTGTGCAAATGCATTTTAGAACCAACTGTGTATGACAGTGAAACACCTGCCTTAGAAGAGCATCTGTAGGTGCAGTCCTTTCTGTCAAACACCCTTCCTTCTTGTATTGGCTATACACAAAACCAGCAATAAAAATCAAATTAGGAGAGAAAGAGTTCTGGGTTATTACCAGGTAGATTCATCGGCAGACATATGAGAGATTTATTTTGATGGGGAGGTCCTTCACTGGTGTTTGCCAGCAGGCACATCCAGTCTGCTTGGCACCCGGACGTAGTCCACATCTTGCCACCATTTATCACATATTCATTGCCTTTTCTCACAGCTGTCGTCTTGATATCTATTTCAAAACATAGTAAATGAAGGGTTATGCTTGTGAAATAGGGATAAACTGGTCCTTCTATGAGTGGCAGAGTCACTCCCTTGCTCTCAGACAGACAACTAATTTTTGGTCCTCCCTTCATGCCCATAAGTCCTCTAAGCTTTCCAGGCTGCACAACACAGGCTGTCCAGACAACTCCTGGAAGGAAAGCCAGGGAAAACAGACCACTTCCCTCACCCTCCTTTAGGTGGAGTCTTCATCCCAATGGATGAAAGCAGAAAACTTTACGTAAGTAAATTTGGTCTTCAGAAACTCGGGTCAGAAGCTTTTCAGTCTGAGATGATCTATTACACGTTTCTGTTACTGCGCACAATTAGTCACTGAGGAGGCCATTAACTTCAGAGTCCTGACTTAAATAAACACAACCCTCAATATCTGTGTATGCATAATGATATAAGTACACGCACTTCCTGCATGTTCTTGGTCAGAATGGCGTAATAAATTCAAAGCTATTAAACTTTCAAAAGGCCAGTTGTATATGCTAAGAATATCTGTATACAAAGGAATTCTAAAAACCTGCTATTTATACCCCCTGGCAAAAAATAAACATATTTTCATCTGTGACTGTTCACATCATGCTGCAAGCAGCCCTAGCTACAGACAGCCAGAGTGAATCATTAGTTATTATTTACACTTCAGCAAAATTTCTGAAAAGCTGGCATCTTTCCCCTGAAACTGAAATTTAACTAAAACCCCAGCTGAGGAAGAGTCTCCAACAGATATCTAGCTGTAAGCTTAATAGCACCTGTAAATTTAATAAGGCTATAAATTCTGTAAGAGGCTGTCGACTGAGGGAGGCACTAGACTTGGAGGGTGGGAGTCAGACACCAAGTGGAGTGGGTAAGCACATTTACACCAGCTGGTTGTACCTTCATACCATACACACCCACCTCTGTCCGCACATGAACCTTCTTCCCAAAGGCTCTAAACGTAAAACAAAGCAAAGTATCTGATCTTCATTTACAAGATAAACTGGGACTGAGTTCAGCATATCTGAAAAGAAGTCTTGTTAATGAAGGAACTGGGGAAAAATGATGGGAAAAAATTGCATAAGGCAAGGGAATATTTGATATAGCTATGAATAAAGGAACTCACAAAAGGATAATGA